>NW_024609671.1:122500-150000 GCF_018296145.1 Oncorhynchus tshawytscha
TAAAATGCTTGGAGTGTTTGGAAATAGCACAGGAATGCAACATGTGATTTTTATTCAATTTCTATTTAACTACTTTTAAAAACAACTTGTCCCATGTCACATGACCCTTCTTCGAGTGGATCTAATGTATGAACTATATAAACAATTAATCACTGTCATTACTGTGCCAGTCCAAGTGAACATTTGGTGTATCACTCCTACAGTCGTTTTCTAAATAAAACCAATTGATCGTAATCTTTATTATAACAGCCCAGCCCATCACTTCAACTCTGAGGCGTTTGCTGAGGGCCGGCGCCTTATAACTGATGGGGTGGCCAGCATCAAGGCCAACGTTCAAAGGGAGAACTTCCAGGCTGCCAGAGAGACACTGGGGAGAGTACTACACACACTACAGGTAAGAGGAGAGAGACACTGGGGAAAGTACTACACACACTACAGGTAGCTAGAGAGACACTGGGGAGAGGACTGTACACACTACAGGTAGGTAGAGAGACACTGGGGAGAGGACTGTACACACTACAGGTAGCTAGAGAGACACTGGGGAGAGGACTGTACACACTACAGGTAGGTAGAGAGACACTGGGGAGAGGACTGTACACACTACAGGTAGCTAGAGAGACACTGGGGAGAGGACTGTACACAGTACAGGTAGGTAGAGAGACACTGGGGAGAGGACTGTACACAGTACAGGTAGGTAGAGAGACACTGGGGAGAGGACTGTACACACTACAGGTAGGTAGAGAGACACTGGGGAGAGGACTGTACACAGTACAGGTAGCTAGAGACACTGGGGAGAGGACTGTACACACTACAGGTAGGTAGAGAGACACTGGGGAGAGGACTGTACACACTACAGGTAGGTAGAGAGACACTGGGGAGAGGACTGTACACACAGTACAGGTAGGTAGAGAGACACTGGGGAGAGGACTGTACACAGTACAGGTAGCTAGAGAGACACTGGGGAGAGGACTGTACACACTACAGGTAGGTAGAGAGACACTGGGGAGAGGACTGTACACAGTACAGGTAGGTAGAGAGACACTGGGGAGAGGACTGTACACAGTACAGGTAGGTAGAGAGACACTGGGGAGAGGACTGTACACAGTACAGGTAGCTAGAGAGACACTGGGGAGAGGACTGTACACAGTACAGGTAGGTAGAGAGACACTGGGGAGAGGACTGTACACAGTACAGGTAGGTAGAGAGACACTGGGGAGAGGACTGTACACACTACAGGTAGCTAGAGAGACACTGGGGAGAGGACTGTACACACTACAGGTAGGTAGAGAGACACTGGGGAGAGGACTGTACACAGTACAGGTAGGTAGAGAGACACTGGGGAGAGGACTGTACACACTACAGGTAGGTAGAGAGACACTGGGGAGAGGACTGTACACACTACAGGTAGGTAGAGAGACACTGGGGAGAGGACTGTACACACTACAGGTAGCTAGAGAGACACTGGGGAGAGGACTGTACACACTACAGGTAGGTAGAGAGACACTGGGGAGAGGACTGTACACACTACAGGTAGGTAGAGAGACACTGGGGAGAGGACTGTACACAGTACAGGTAGGTAGAGAGACACTGGGGAGAGGACTGTACACAGTACAGGTAGGTAGAGAGACACTGGGGAGAGGACTGTACACTACAGGTAGGTAGAGAGACACTGGGGGAGAGGACTGTACACAGTACAGGTAGGTAGAGAGACACTGGGGAGAGGACTGTACACAGTACAGGTAGTAGAGAGACACTGGGGAGAGGACTGTACACAGTACAGGTAGGTAGAGAGACACTGGGAGAGGGGTACAGGTAGGACTGTACACAGTACAGGTAGCTAGAGAGACACTGGGGAGAGGACTGTACACAGTACAGGTAGGTAGAGAGACACTGGGGAGAGGACTGTACACAGTACAGGTAGGTAGAGAGACACTGGGGAGAGGACTGTACACAGTACAGGTAGCTAGAGAGACACTGGGGAGAGGACTGTACACACTACAGGTAGGTAGAGAGACACTGGGGAGAGGACTGTACACAGTACAGGTAGGTAGAGAGACACTGGGGAGAGGACTGTACACTGTACAGGTAGGTAGAGAGACACTGGGGAGAGGACTGTACACAGTACAGGTAGGTAGAGAGACACTGGGGAGAGGACTGTACACAGTACATGTAGCTAGAGAGACACTGGGGAGAGGACTGTACACAGTACAGGTAGGTAGAGAGACACTGGGGAGAGGACTGTACACACTACAGGTAGGTAGAGAGACACTGGGGAGAGGACTGTACACACTACAGAGAGACACTGGGGAGAGGACTGTACACAGTACAGGTAGGTAGAGAGACACTGGGGAGAGGACTGTACACAGTACAGGTAGGTAGAGAGACACTGGGGAGAGGACTGTACACACTACAGGTAGGTAGAGAGACACTGGGGAGAGGACTGTACACAGTACAGGTAGGTAGAGAGACACTGGGGAGAGGACTGTACACAGTACGGTAGGTAGAGAGACACTGGGGAGAGGACTGTACACACAGTACAGGTAGCTAGAGAGACACTGGGGAGAGGACTGTACACAGTACAGGTAGGTAGAGAGACACTGGGGAGAGGACTGTACACACTACAGGTAGGTAGAGAGACACTGGGGAGAGGACTGTACACACTACAGGTAGGTAGAGAGACACTGGGGAGAGGACTGTACACACTACAGGTAGGTAGAGAGACACTGGGGAGAGGACTGTACACACTACAGGTAGGTAGAGAGACACTGGGGAGAGGACTGTACACACTACAGGTAGGTAGAGAGACACTGGGGAGAGGACTGTACACACTACAGGTAGGTAGAGAGACACTGGGGAGAGGACTGTACACACTACAGGTAGGTAGAGAGACACTGGGGAGAGGACTGTACACACTACAGGTAGGTAGAGAGACACTGGGGAGAGGACTGTACACACTACAGGTAGGTAGAGAGACACTGGGGAGAGGACTGTACACACTACAGGTAGGTAGAGAGACACTGGGGAGAGGACTGTACACACTACAGGTAGGTAGAGAGACACTGGGGAGAGGACTGTACACACTACAGGTAGGTAGAGAGACACTGGGGAGAGGACTGTACACACTACAGGTAGGTAGAGAGACACTGGGGAGAGGACTGTACACACTACAGGTAGGTAGAGAGACACTGGGGAGAGGACTGTACACACTACAGGTAGGTAGAGAGACACTGGGGAGAGGACTGTACACAGTACAGGTAGGTAGAGAGACACTGGGGAGAGGACTGTACACACTACAGGTAGGTAGAGAGACACTGGGGAGAGGACTGTACACACTACAGGTAGGTAGAGAGACACTGGGGAGAGGACTGTACACACTACAGGTAGGTAGAGAGACACTGGGGAGAGGACTGTACACACTACAGGTAGGTAGAGAGACACTGGGGAGAGGACTGTACACACTACAGGTAGGTAGAGACACTGGGGAGAGGACTGCACACAGTACAGGTAGGTAGAGAGACACTGGGGAGGACTGTACACACTACAGGTAGGTAGAGAGACACTGGGGAGAGGACTGTACACACTACAGGTACAGGGAGAGACACTGGGGAGAGGACTGTACACAGTACAGGTAGGTAGAGAGACACTGGGGAGAGGACTGTACACACTACAGGTAGGTAGAGAGACACAGGACTGTACACAGTACAGGTAGGTAGAGAGACACTGGGGAGAGGACTGCACACAGTACAGGTAGGTAGAGAGACACTGGGGAGAGGACTGCACACAGTACAGGTAGCTAGAGAGACACTGGGGAGAGGACTGTACACACTACAGGTAGGTAGAGACACTGGGGAGAGGACTGTACACACAGGTAGGTAGAGACACAGGACTGTACACACTACAGGTAGAGACACTGGGGAGAGGACTGTACACACTACAGGTAGGTAGAGAGACACTGGGGAGAGGACTGTACACAGTACAGGTAGGTAGAGAGACACTGGGGAGAGGACTGTACACACTACAGGTAGGTAGAGAGACACTGGGGAGAGGACTGTACACACTACAGGTAGGTAGAGAGACACTGGGGAGAGGACTGCACACAGTACAGGTAGCTAGAGAGACACTGGGGAGAGGACTGCACACAGTACAGGTAGCTAGAGAGACACTGGGGAGAGGACTGCACACAGTACAACTCTTTGCTAAATGTTTTGTTGTGCTCCTAACTTGTGTATGGTAGTTAGCTTCGCGGTTATAGTGTTGGGCCAGTAACCGAAATGTTGCTGGATCGAATCCTTGAGCTAAAAAGGTACACATCTGTCTCTCTGCCCCTGAACAATGTTCCCCGGTAGGCCATCATTGTAATTAAACATTTGTTCTTAAGACTTGCCTTGTAAAATGGTTAAAAAGGTTAAAGACATTTTTTTTTACAAATAAATAAATGAAATAACAAATGTTTTTGTCGCACCAGTGTGATTAGAGCCCTGTCTGCAAGTATGGGGAGAGAGAGGAGTGTGAGAGGGAGAGAGAGAGAGAGAGAGAGGAATAAGGAGGAATGGGAGAGGGAGAAAGAGGAAGAGGGAAGAGTGGGAGAGGGAGAGAGAGGAGTGGGAGTGGGAGAGAGAGGAATAGGGAGGAGTGGGAGAGGGAGAGAGAGGAGTGGGAGTGGGAGAGAGAGAGAGGAATAGGGAGGAGTGGGAGAGGGAGAGAGAGGAGTGGGAGTGGGAGAGAGAGGAATAGGCAGGAGAGGGAGAGGAAGAGAGAGGAGTGGGAGTGGGGAGAGAGAGGAATAGGGAGGAGTGGGAGAGGGAGAGAGAGGAGTGGAAGCGGGATAGGGAGGAGTGGGAGGAGTGGGAGGAGAGGGAGGAGTGGGAGAGAGAGAGAGAGGAGAGAGAGAGAGAGAGAGAGAGAGAGAGAGAGAGAGAGAGGAATAAGGAGGAATGGGAGAGAGAGAGAGAGGAAGAAGGAGGAGTGGGAGAGGGAGAAAGAGGAAGAGGGAAGAGTGGGAGAGGGAGAGAGAGGAGTGGGAGTGGGAGAGAGAGGAATAGGGAGGAGGGAGAGGGAGAGAGAGAGAGAGGAGGAGTGGGGAGGGAGAGAGAGGGAGGGAGAGTGGGAGAGGGAGAGAGAGGAGTGGGAGTGGGAGAGAGAGGAATAGGCAGGAGAGGGAGAGGGAAGAGAGAGGAGTGGGAGAGGGAGAGAGAGAGAGAGGAATAGGGAGGAGTGGGAGAGGGAGAGAGAGGAGTGGGAGTGGGAGAGAGAGGAATAGGCAGGAGAGGGAGAGGAAGAGAGAGGAGTGGGAGTGGGAGAGAGAGAGAGGAATAGGGAGGAGTGGGAGAGGGAGAGAGAGGAGTGGGAGTGGGAGAGAGAGGAATAGGGAGGAGTGGTAGAGGGAGAGAGAGGAGTGGGAATGGGAGAGAGAGGAATAGGGAGGAGTGGGAGTGGGAGAGAGAGGAGTGGAAGCGGGATAGGGAGGAGTGGGAGGAGTGGGAGGAGAGGGAGGAGTGGGAGAGAGAGGAGAGGGAGAGAGGGAAGTGGGAGAGGGAGAGGGAGGAGTGGGAGAGGGAGGAGAGAGAGGAGAGGGAGAGAGGGGAGTGGGAGAGGGAGAAATGGGAGGAGAGGGAGGAGTGGGAGAGAGGGGGGGGGAACATCTATCTCACCTCATTTCTCATTTCATATTTCACCTTGGCTCAAGTATTATCATCTGAACCAAGTTATCCTCTGTCTAGAGGTGTCTGAAATAGGGAATTAGATACATAGCTTTCCCTCAGACACAGACTTGGTATATAATACATGCTTGTGTTTTGTCAGGACTTCTACAGCCACAGTAACTGGGTGGACCTGGGATACACTGAACCCTACGCCAACCTGATCCGCCCCGATCTCCCACTGGAAAACCTGGCAGGTAGGGAGGGCTTGAGTTAATGCAGCAACGAGGACAGCTAGGCATGGGATCCAACTGGAGGGATGTAGGTAGGGCAGGGAAGGAGAGAGGGTGTTTGGGCAGGGAATGAAGGAGGGAGGGTGATAGGGCAGGGAAGGAGAGAGGGTGGTAGGGCAGGGAAGGAGAGAGGGTGGTAGGGCAGGGAAGGAAGGAGGGAGGGTGGGTGTTAGGGCAGGGAAGGAAGGAGGGAGGGAGGTGGTAAGGAAGGGAAGGAAGGAGGGAGGGTGGGTGTTAGGGCAGGGAAGGAAGGAGGGAGGGAGGTGATAAGGAGGGGAAGGAAGGGGGAAGGAGGGGGGTGGTATTGCAGGAAGGAAGGAGGGAGGCGTGCTTGGAATGTTAGAGAAAAGTACGATAGCAGATTAAAAAGGAGAGACAAAGAGAGAAATCTGCTGCCACCTCTGGCTTCATGCGAAAGTGAGGTCATTAATTGTTTACAGGGAGTCTAAAGGGCAGACAGAGAGGGACACAAACACATATAATCTCCTATATTCAACAGAGCGAGATAAAGCTGAAGAGTCTCAGGGAATTATGGGTAAGAGAAAGGACGACCACGCCCATTTAGGGTTTAGGAGAGTGTGTGTGTGTGGGTGTGTGTATGTAAGTGTGTGTGCGTGTGTGTGTGTGTGGGGGGGTTAATGATTTGTGGTGGTAAATGATGTCCCTTGACAATTTAGTTAACTGTTATTTTATAAGAAAACATTGTGATTTGGTTCGGTAGATGTCAGCACCCCGACCTGCAGTGACTGTGTCAGTGGGGGGTTCTGTTCCAACTCCATCCTGCCTAACATTCTTAATGAGAAGAAGCTCACCTCTGGGTACATGGGGATCTTCTCCGCAGCTAAGCCTAAAGGTACACGCACACACACATACACACACATACACACACACACACACACACACACACATACACACATACACACACACTACCTTCCCCAGATACCCACACACTCTCTGTATAACACCCATCATCACCTCTCCTCCCCCAGGTAAGTGTAGTCATGGCGGTGCAGCTGACCTAACCAGCTCTGAGGTTCCTCGCGGGGGCATCAGCAAGGATGAGCGTCGCTCTGACAACGTGGCCCTGCACACTGCTGCTGTCACCGTAGCAACGACCGCAACCCTCCGGCTGCTGGACGACATCCGGGGAGCCGCCGGTGACAACAACTACCTACGGTACAGAGAGGGGTAGAGGGGGGTGAAGGAGAGGAGAGGGGTAGAGGGGGGTGAAGGAGAGGAGAGGGGTAGAGGAGGGTGAAGGAGAGGAGAGGAGTAGAGGGGGTGAAGGAGAGGAGAGGGGTAGAGGGGGTGAAGGAGAGGAGAGGAGTAGAGGGGGTGAAGGAGAGGAGAGGGGAGAGGGGTGAAGGAGAAGAGAGAGGGGTAGAGGAGGGTGAAGGAGAGGAGAGGAGTAGAGGGGGTGAAGGAGAGAGAGAGGGGTAGAGGAGGGTGAAGGAGAGGAGAGGAGTGGAGGGGGTGAAGGAGAGGAGAGGGGTAGAGGGGGTGAAGGAGAGGAGAGGGGTAGAGGAGGGTGAAGGAGAGGAGAGGGGTAGAGGGGGTGAAGGAGAGGAGAGGGGTAGAGGGGGTGAAGGAGAGGAGAGGAGTAGAGGGGGTGAAGGAGAGGAGAGGGGTAGAGTGGTGAAGGAGAGGAGAGGGGTAGAGGAGGGTGAAGGAGAGGAGAGGAGGAGAGGGGGTGAAGGAGATGAGAGGGGTAGAGGAGGGTGAAGGAGAGGAGAGGAGTGGAGGGGGTGAAGGAGAGGAGAGGGGGTGAAAGGGAGGAGAGGGGGTGAAGGGGAAGAGAGGGGTAGAGGGGGTGAAGGAGAGGAGAGGGGTAGAGGGGGTGAAGGGGAGGAGAGGGGTAGAGGGGGAGAAGGGGGAGGGGGAGAAGGGGAGAGGGGTAGAGGGGGAGAAGGGGAGGAGAGGGGTAGAGGGGGAGATGGGGAGGAGAGGGGTAGAGGGGGTGAAGGAGAGAAGGGTAGAGGGGGTGAAGGGGAAGAGAGGGGTAGAGAGGGGGTGAAGGAGAGGGGTAGAGGGGGTGAAGGGGAGGAGAGGGGTAGAGGGGGAGAAGGGGAGGAGAGGGGTAGAGTAGAGGGGGTGAAGGAGAGGAGAAGGGTAGAGGGGGGGTGAAGGGGAAGAGAGGGGTAGAGGGGGAGATGGGGAGGAGAGGGGTAGAGCGGGGTGAAGGGGAGGAGAGGGGGTGAAGGGGAAGAGAGGGGGGTAGAGGGGGGTGAAGGGGAGGAGAGGGGTAGAGGGGGGAAGAGGGAATTACCCATGTTGAAGTTACTCACAATCTCTCTCTTTATCTCTCTCTCTCCCACAGCTTCATGGGCATAGCGCGTTCGTCAGTGGTTGCTTTTGTGATCGACACCACGGGGAGCATGAAGGATGACATCCTTGAAGCCAAGAGAGTCGTCAATGAGATCATCGACAGCAAGAAGGGAACGCAGGATGAGCCCTCCCAGTACATCCTGGTCCCATTCAATGACCCAAGTAAAGCTGGCTTTACACTCCACCAAGCATTCTCCTTTGCAAAACATCACTGACAAACTCTGGCATTCACCGAAATGATGGTGCGGTTTGTAGTTAAGTCAGGAAGTGGTTAGTGATCAGTATGTGTTTGTGTGTGTGTGTAGAGTTCGGACCCCTGATAAGAACGACAAACCCTGATGTTATGAAAACAGAGATCGCTAAACTCAAAGCTGATGGGGGCGGAGACCTCCCTGAGATGTGCTTATCAGGCCTACAGGTACAGTGATTGACATGGCTATATTCCAATCAGCTTTCAGATATAGTCCCATTCTTTATTTATAGTGCACCTGACAACAAATAAAGACACTAAGCATTCTCTCTCTCTCTCTCTCTCTCTCTCTCTCTCTCTCTCTCTCTCTCTCTCTCTCTCTCTCTCCAGTTGGCGCTGACCGGTGCTCCTGCGTCGTCCCACATCTACGTTTTCACAGATGCCGTTGCCAAGGACATTGGGTTAAGGGACACCATCTTGGCCCTGATCAGGAGCACCAAGTCAACCGTGAGCACTTCCTCAAACACTTCCTGTTTTAGAAGAAACCATGTCCTGCAGTTCAGGATCTTATTCATTAGGGCACACAGTAGCAAAACGCAGCTAAATCTTTTCCAACGGCAAACGAAAACAAGCCATTCTTATTGGAGAGGTAGTCACTGCCTTTTTTCTTTCATTCTTCATTTAGTGCCTAATGAATACGACCAGGCAAACTCTCTCAAACACACCTATGTGTCTCTCCAGGTGTCTTTCTTCATGACTGGTGCTGGTGCTGGTGCTAGAAGGAGGAGAAGTGGAGTAGAGTCCAGGGCAGCTACATTCGAGACCTACAAGGACCTGGCGCTGGCGTCTGGTGGTCAGGCCATTGGAGTCACCAAGGAAAATCTGCCCCAGGCCACTGACGTCATCATCGACTCCTCCACCTCCGCTCTGGTGAGTCAACACTGGTGGCCATTTTGTTTTAGATCAGTAGTTGATTTGGAATAATTCAAAACTTGATCAATTAAGAAACACGTGCTTTATAAATAATGAATTTTAGAAATGCCTAGACATATTTGTTATATCTATGATAATTTTTATTTTACTAGGCAAGTCAGTGAAGAACAAATTCTTATTTTCAATGACAGCCTAGGAACAGAGGGTTAACTTCAGGGGCAGAACAACAGATTTATACCTTGTCAGCTCAGGGATTTGAACTTGTAACCTTCCGGTTACTAGTCCAACACTCTAACCACTAGGCTACCCTGCCTACCCTTACAATAAGACAACAACATACCCTTTCTATCCTCCTCTCTCATTATGTCCTCCTCCTCCTCCTCAGGTGACAGTCCTACAGCGAGCGAGGAACCCAGGCAAAGCTGAGACATTCTCCTTCCTGCTGGACGAGTCTCTGAACAACATCACCATCTACATCACTGGAAAGTCCCTCACCTTCACCCTGAAGAACCCTACAGGTGGGAACCTCCAACACCTACACACTGATCTAATATCAGTTTTCAGGTAAAGGTTCACCTAACTGAATAGGATGACATTTCCCCTAGACACTGATCTAATATCAGTTTTCAGGTAAAGGTTCACCTAACTGAATAGGATGACATTTCCCCTAGACACTGATCTAAGGTTAGTTTTCCCTCCTTAAAAGTTGACCTGTTTTGCGTGTTTGAGTATGTAGCGATCTTAATGTTTTTAAGGCACAAAGCACATTTCAACAAGGTATCATGAACCAGGTTTAGCCCATTGACAGTATGTTTGACTGTCATCCTATTTGACTGTCGCCCTCCTTGCCCCTACAGGTGTGACCCAGAAACAGAATGAGGTCAACGGGGAACTGGGGACTGTCCAGACGGTTGGCAACCTCTTCCGGGTCCGTCTGGCCTCCAACAAACAGACAGGATTATGGGAAATCAGCATGAACTCCAACCAGCCCTACACACTGAAGGTCACTGGTGAGTTACAATAGAAATATGTCTGTTCTATTAAATATATGTGTTATGCTCACGCTCAACACTAGATGGCAGCCTGGATACACACAGAGCCCAGACCTGGGTTTAAATAATCCATTCAAATGTGTCACATGCCCCAAATAAACTCAAAAAAAGAAATGTCAATTTTTCAGGACCCTGTCTTTCAAAGATAATTCGTAAAAATCCAAATAACTTCACAGATCTTCACTGTAAAGGGTTTAAGCACTGTTTCCCATGCTTGTTCAATGAACCATAAACAATTAATGAACATGCACCTGTGGAACGGTCGTTAAGACACTAACAGCTTACAGACGGTAGGCAATTAAGGTCACCGTTATGAAAACTTAAGATACTAAAGAGGCCTTTCAACTGACTCAGAAGAAAGATGCCCACGGTCCCTGCTCATCTGTGCGAATGTGCCTTAGGACTGCAGATGTGGCCAGGGCAATAAATTGCAATGCCCGTACTGTGAGACGCCTAAGACAGCGCGTCAGGGAGACAGGGCGGACAGCTGATCGTCATTGCAGTGTCAGACCACGTGTAACAACACCTGCACAGGATCGGTACATCCGAACATCACACCTGCAGAAACAGGATGGCAACAACAACTGCCCGAGTTACACCAGGAATGCACAGTCCCTCCATCAGTGCTCAGACTGTTCGTAATAGGCTGAGAGAGAATGGACTGAGGGCTTGTAGGTATGTTGTAAGGCAGGTCCTCACCAAATCAAATCAAATCAAATTTATTTATATAGCCCTTCGTACATCAGCTGATATCTCAAAGTGCTGTACAGAAACCCAGCCTAAAACCCCAAACAGCAAGCAATGCAGGTGTAGAAGCACGGTGGCTAGGAAAAACTCCCTAGAAAGGCCAAAACCTAGGAAGAAACCTAGAGAGGAACCAGGCTATGTGGGGTGGCCAGTCCTCTTCTGGCTGTGCCGGGTGGAGATTTTAACAGAACATGGCCAAGATGTTCAAATGTTCATAAATGACCAGCATGGTCGAATAATAATAAGGCAGAACAGTTGAAACTGGAGCAGCAGCACGGCCAGGTGGACTGGGGACAGCAAGGAGTCATCATGTCAGGTAGTCCTGGGGCATGGTCCTATGGCTCAGGTCCTCCGAGAGAGAGAAAGAATGAGAGAAGGAGAGAATTAGAGAACGCACACTTAGATTCACACAGGACACCGAATAGGACAAGAGAAGTACTCCAGATATAACAAACTGACCCTAGCCCCCCGACACATAAACTGCTGCAGCATAAATACTGGAGGCTGAGACAGGAGGGGTCAGGAGACACTGTGGCCCCATCCGAGGACACCCCCGGACAGGGCCAAACAGGAAGGATATAACCCCACCCACTTTGCCAAAGCACAGCCCCCACACCACTAGAGGGATATCTTCAACCACCAACTTACCATCCTGAGACAAGGCTGAGTATAGCCCACAAAGATCTCTGCCATGGCACAACCCAAGGGGGGGCGCCAACCCAGACAGGATGACCACATCAGTGAATCAACCCACTCAGGTGACACACCCCTTCCAGGGACGGCATGAGAGAGCCCCAGTAAGCCAGTGACTCAGCCCCTGGAATAGGGTTAGAGGCAGAGAATCCCAGTGGAAAGAGGGGAAACCGGCCAGGCAGAGACAGCAAGGGCGGTTCGTTGCTCCAGAGCCTTTCCGTTCACCTTCCCACTCCTGGGCCAGACATCACATCACCAGACATCACATCACCGTCAGCAACGTCGCCTATGGGCACAAACCCATCGTCGCTGGACCAGACTGAGGACTGGCAAAAAGTGCTCTTCACTGATGAGTCACGGTTTTGTCTCACCGGGGATGATGGTCAGATTCACGTCTATCGTCAAAGGAATGAGCATTACACCAAGGCCTGTACTCTGGAGCGGGATCGATTTGGAGTTGGTCTGGGGAGGTGTGTCACAGCATCATCGGACTGAGCTTGTTGTCATTGCAGGCAATCTCAACGCTGTGCGTTACAGGGAAGATATCCTCCTCCCTCGTGTGGTACCCTTCCTGCAAGCTCATCCTGACATGACCCTCCAGCATGATAATGTCACCAGCCATACTAGTCGTTCTTTGCGTGATTTCCTGCAAGACAGGAATGTCAGTGTTCTGCCATGGCCAGCGAAGAGCCGGGTCTCAATTCCATTGAGAAGTCTGGGACCTGTTGGATCGGAGGGTGAGGCCTACGGCCATTCCCTCCAGAAATGTCCGGGAACTTACAGGTGCCTTGATGGAAGAGTGGGGTAACATCTCACAGCAAGAACTGGCAAATCTGGTGCAGTCCATGAGGAGGAGATGCACTGCCGTACTTAATGCAGCTGGTGGCCACACCAAATCCTGACAGTTACTTTTGATTTTGACCCCCGCTTTCTTCAGGGACACATTATTCAATTTCTGTTCGTCACGTCTGTGGAACATGTTCAGTTTATGTCTCATTTGTTGAATCTTGATATCTTCATACAAATATTTACACATTAAGTTTGCTGAAAATAAACGCAGCTAACAGTGAGGATGTTTTTATTTTTGCTGAGTTTACAACAGGTGTAGGTTGACCTTACCGTGAAATGCTAACTCGTGAGCCCTTAACCAACCATTCAGTTTTAAAAATTAAGTAAGAAAAAGCTAGAAGAAAACTGGTTCCGAGTCCATTTTCAGGGGTAAAGGTCAGTCGAGGTAATTGAGGTAATGTCAAGAGAATTAAGTTCTCAGTGTTCATAAACCCAATTTGAATTGATTACTCAGCCTGATACCCAGAATTTGTAGGAAACTGGTTGTAAATGAATCAGACGGAGGCCCAGCTACAATAGTCAGGAATGTTTATTTATGAGAGCTCTGGTCATAATACCAGTACAAAGGTTTATATACCGCTCATTTCATCATAAATGTCCTTCCTCCTCCTCTCAGATACAATGGAAATATAGTTCACAAGCCTTCTCACATTGTCTGCCACCTGTGAAACAATCTACTACAAGCCCAAGACCATAGTCTGGCTTTTTTATGGCGGTTTTTGAGCAGTGGCTTCTTCCTTGCTGAGCGGCCTTTCAGGTTATATCGATATAGGACTCGTTTTACTGTGGATATAGGTACTTTTGTACCTGATTCCTCCAGCATCTTCACAAGGTCCTTTACTGTTGTTCTGGGATTGATTTGCACTTTTCGCACCAAAGTACGTTTATCTCTAGATGACAGAACGTGCCTCCCTCCTGAGCGGTATGACGGCTGCGTGGTCCCATGGTGTTTATACTTGCATACTATTGTTTGTATAGATTAACTTGGTACCTTCAGGCATTTGGAAATTTCTCCCAATAATGAACCAGACTTGTGGATGTCTAGAATTGTTTTCTGAGGTCTTGGCTGATTTCTTTTGATTTTACCATAATGTCAAGCAAAGAGGTGCTGAGTTTGAAGGTAGGCTTTGAAATAAATCCACAGGTACAACTCCAAATGACTCAAATGATGTCAGTTAGCCTAGCAGAAGCTTCTAGAGCCATGACATATTGTTCTGGAATTTTCCAAGCTGTTTAAAGGCAGAGTCAACTTAGTGTATGTCAACTTCTGACCCACTGGAATTGTGATACAGTGAATTATAAGTGAAAAAATCTGTCTGTAAACAATTGTTGGAAAAATGACTTGTGTCATGCACAAAGTAGATGTCCTAAACGACTTGCCAAAACTATAGATTGTTAACAAGAAATGTGTGGAGTGGTTGAAAAACAAGTTTTAGTGACTCCAACCTAAGTGTATGTAAACTTCAGACTTCAACTGTATGCTATGTTTGGTATAGTTACATCAGACAGAAGGTTTCTTAATGTAAAAACAAAAGGAGGAGGGATGTTTGGTCGTGGTGGATGGGTGGGTGTATAACGTCTAGCATCCCAAAGGCTGCTTGTTCATAACTCACCAGAACAATTTGAGCTAATTAGCAACTTTTCAACTACTTAGCATGTTAGCTAACGCTTCCCCTTACCTTAACCCTTTTAGCTAACTCATTACCTAACCCTAACCGTAACTATTTTAAATCATGTACAAATATGTCAAAAAGTATTTCACCCCAGGTCTGTTAGAGCCATAAGAGAAGGGAGAGAATACAGCCCTGACTGAGTGTGTGTGTGTGTGTGTGTGTGTGTGTGTGTGTGTGTGTGTGTGTGTGTGTGTGTGTGTGTGTGTGTGTGTGTGTGTGTGTGTGTGTGTGTGTGTGTGTGTGTGTGTGTGTGTGTATGTGTCTGTCTCCAGGTCAGAGTACCATTGCCTTCATTTATGACTTTGTGGAGACCTTCGAGGGACCTCACCCAGGATATGCCCTCATCTCTGGCCGTCCAAAAGCAGGTAAAACACTACAACATTATCTTAATCATCATCATTACCATATCAAGCAGGTAATCTGTCAATCACAATTTTACTAAGGCGACATCGTGGCGACATCATCTACATGAATGCAGCTGCCACTTCATTAAAGCCGTTAGAGGCAGATGATCATTGTGCATGTTGTTTTTCTCACTGGCGAGAGGTTTTGCCCTCATCGCTGTATTCTCTATCAGAAAGTAGGCTGGCCCTCTTTGATGTTGTGTTGGTCAAAACAATGCATTATGTTCATTTATAAAGCCGACTTAATCAAGTCATAAAAAGCCATTAATTGTAATTTGTAATAATCGATGTCAACAGTTACATAGCCGCACCCTTCAAGATAATCTCTCTCTCTCTCCCTCTTTTTCTCTCCCTACCCCTACACTCGTCCTCCTCTCTCTCTCTCCCTCTTTTTCTCTCCCTACCCCTACACTCGTCCTCCTCTCTCTCCCTCCCTCTTTTTCTCTCCCTACCCCTACACTCGTCCTCCTCTCTCTCTCTCCCTCTTTTTCTCTCCCTACCCCTACACTCGTCCTCCTCTCTCTCTCTCCCTCTTTTTCTCTCCCTACCCCTACACTCGTCCTCCTCTCTCTCTCTCCCTCTTTTTCTCTCCCTACCCCTACACTCGTCCTCCTCTCTCTCTCCCTCTTTTTCTCTCCCTACCCCTACACTCGTCCTCCTCTCTCTCTCTCCCTCTGTTTCTCTCCCTACCCCTACACTCATCCTCCTCTCTCTCTCTCTCCCTCTTTTTCTCTCCCTACCCCTACACTCCTCCTCCTCTCTCTCCCTCCCTCTTTCTCTCCCTACCCCTACACTCGTCCTCCTCTCTCTCTCTCCCTCTTTTTCTCTCCCTACCCCTACACTCGTCCTCCTCTCTCTCTCTCCCTCTTTTTCTCTCCCTACCCCTACACTCATCCTCCTCTCTCTCTCTCCCTTTTTTTTTCTCCCTACCCCTACACTCATCCTCCTCTCTCTCTCTCCCTCTTTTTCTCTCCCTACCCCTACACTCGTCCTCCTCTCTCTCTCTCCCCCTCTTTTTCTCTTCCTACCCCTACACTCGTCCTCCTCTCTCTCTCTCCCCCTCTTTTTTTCTCCCTACCCCTACACTCGTCCTTCTCTCTCTCTCTCCCTCTTTTTCTCTCCCTACCCCTACACTCGTCCTTCTCTCTCTCTCTCCCTCTTTTTCTCTCCCTACCCCTACACTCAGCCTCCTCTCTCTCTCCCCCTCTCTTTCCCTCCGTTCCTCCTCTCTTCTCTCCTTCTCCCAGGTATGCCTGCCATGCTGTTGGTATCCGTGTTGGGCAGAAAGGGCCCATCCTCTGTCAAGGTGGCCAACGTTGCCTTGGTGACAGTGTCAGGGTCAGAGGTCGTAAGTGGGGCCCTGGAAGACATGGGCAACGGGGAGTTCCTAGTTACGGTAACCAAGGTCCCTGCGGGGGAGTTTGTGGTGCTGTTGAACGGGACAGATGTGGTCTCCTCCACCGTGTTCCAGAGACAGTCCACCACTCAGATGTCCGTGTCCAAGGTTACCATCAAGGTAAGTGATGATGACACACTTCCTGTTTCCATTGAAAAATGGCTTTCATTTGTAAATCGTGAAGGAGTCTATATTGCATGTTGGGATAGTGTTAGACAAAAACCATGGTCATAGACATTTATAGACCATATCAGAAAGAAAAACGTGACTGACTATTACTCCCTAAACGAGTGTAGGGGTGTCGAAGCACAAGCATTTCGCTACACTCGCATTAACATCTGCTAACCATGTCTATGTGACAAATAAAATTAGATTTGATTTGATTTGATTTAGTACTGTGGGCCTACTTACAAATTACAACATGGACTTTCTAAGCACAGAAATGTGTCTCTGTAAATGGGCCAACAAACAAAAAGTGGACCTCACAACAACCCCTCAACAATTCCTCTTTCTTGTTCTTCTTGTCTTCTCAGGCCGTGGTGGACAGAAGCATGGAGCCTGGTAAAAACTTCACCCTTCCCTTCACCGTCATGACCGACGCCACTGGAGGCAGCTACAAAATCAGTGCCAGAAACGACAGAGACTTCAAAATGAACGTCCCTGGCAGGTAGGGATCAGGTCTGGAATATTCTGAGACTGGTCCCAGATCTGTTTGTTCTGTTTGTCTTGCCAACTCCTATGGTCATTGTCACGTGGCACATTGACCATAGGCATTGGCAATTTAAGCACAAACAGATCTGGGACCAGGTTATCTGGTTAAAATTAGCTTCCTCTCTGCTGGCAAAATGAATCAACATGACTAATTATTGTCCTCTCTTGGCATCACTTGTATTGACACTTAATGCTAACCAATTGCTGCTGCTAACTTATCAGTATCGCTGTGACCACCGGAGGAAACGCCACCGGTGAACTGACCATCACGGTGCCCACCAACACCCCCTCAGGAACAGACGTCACCCTGAGCATCGAAGCTGTGGCCCCCGGGGCGTCCGACTCCAACTATGCCGTCCTGCGCCTCTCTGTCGTCACCAAGGTAACCTCAGATATATATACAGATAGATATAAATATATTATGGACAAAAACAAACACAACATGCAACAATTTTAAAGAGTTACAGTTCATATAAGGAAATCAGTCAATTTAAATAAATTCATTCGGCCCTAATCTATGGATATCACATGACTGGGAATACAGATATGCATCTGTTGGTCACAGATAACTTAGGGGTGTGGATCAGAAAACCGGTCAGTATCTGGTGTGACCATCCATTTGCCTCAGGCAGAGCGACACATTTTCTTCGCATAGAGTTGATCAGGCTGTTGATTGTGGCCTGTAGAATGTCGTCCCACTCATCTTCAATGGCTGTCCAAATTTACTGGATATTGGCGGGAACTGGAACACACTATTGTACACGTCGATCCAGATCATCCCAAACATGCTCAATGGGTGACTGGTGTCTGGTGCAGGCAATGGAACTGCAACATTTTCAGCTTCCAGGAATTGTGTACAGATCCTTGTGACATGTGGCCGTGCATTATCATGCTGAAACATGAATGGCACGACAATGGGCCCCGGGATCTCATCACGGTATCTCTGTGCATTCAAATTGTCATTGATAAAAATGCAATTGTGTTCGTTGTCCATAGCTTATGCCTGCCCATACCATAACCCCACCGCCACCATGGTGCACTCTGTTCACAACGTTGATATCAGAAATTAGCTCGCACACACGACACCATACACATGGTCTGCGGTTGTGAGGCCAGTTGGACGTACTGCCAAATTCTCTAAAACAACATTATGGTACGGCTTATGGTAGATAAATTAACATTCAATTCTCTGGCAACATCTCTGATGGATATTCCTGCAGTCAGCATGCAGGAATATGTGTTGTATGACAAAAATGCCCATTTTAAAGTAGCCTTTTATTGTCCCCAGCACATGGTGCACCTGTGTAATGATCAGGCTGTTTAATCGGCTTCTTTATATGCCACACCTGTCAGGTGGATGGATTATCTTGGCAAAAGAGAAATGCTCACTAACAGGGATATAAACAAATTTGTTCACAGCATTTGAGAGAAATACACCTTTTGTTTTTATATTTCTGTCATTTTTTATTTCAGTTCACAAAATATGGGACTAACACCTTACATGTTGAGTTAATATTTTTGTTGTATAGAACCCTGTGTGTACATTCTAATGTGACATCACAATGGGTGTAGAAATGTAAGATAGTAGAGGTATAGATAAAGATACACTAGAGAGCTGAGAGGCCTATATGGGCCGTCTCCACTCTATAGGCCGCCTCCTCTCTATGGGCCGTCTCCTCTCTATGGGCCGTTTCCACTATATGGGCCGTCTCCACTATATGGGCCGTTTCCACTATATGGGCCGTCTCCACTCTATAGGCCGTCTCCTCTCTATGGGCCATTTCCACAATATGGGCCGTCTCCTCTCTATGGGCCGTCTCCTCTCTATGGGCCGTCTCCTCTCTATGGGCCTTTTCCACTATATGGGCCGTCTCCACTATATGGGCCGTTTCCACTATATGGGCCATCTCCACTCTATGGGCCGTCTCCACTCTATGGGCCGTCTCCACTATATGGGCCGTCTCCACTATATGGGCCATTTCCACTCTATGGGCCGTCTCCACTCTATGGGCCGTCTCCACTCTATGGGCCGTCTCCACTATATGGCCTGTCTCCACTTCCAAATGGTTTTCCTCATCTCTTCTCCCTCATCATCATGATCACGGTCTCTCCTCTTTCTCTCTCTTCTTTCTCTCTCCTCTCTCTCAATTCAATTCAATTCAATTCAATTCAAGGGGCTTTATTGGCATGGGAAACATATGTTAACATTGCCAAAGCAAGTGAAGTAATATAATATACAAAAGTGAAATAAACAATAAAAATGAACAGTAAACATTACACTCACAGAAGGTCCAAAAGAATAAAGACATTTCAAATGTCATATTATATACTGTATGTTAAAGAGAGTGGGGCTTACGCTGCATCCCTGTCTCACCCCACGGCCCTTTGGAAAGAAATGTGTATGTTTTTTGCCTATTTTAACCACACACTTGGTGTTTGTGTACATGGATTTTATAATGGCATATCTTTTCCCCCCAACACCACTTTCCATCAATTTGTATAGCAGACCCTCATGCCAAATTGAGTCAAAGGCTTTTTTTTTAAATCAACAAAGCATGAGAAGACTTTGCCTTTGTTTTAGTTTGTTTGTTTGTCAATTAAGGTGTGTAGTGTGAATACGTGATCTGTTGTACCGGGGTTGGGGTGCATGGGGTGGGCAGGAGGGGCATAGGTCTGATCTGAGGGGTCCTAAATGGGGTGTGGACATGGTTGACTTGTGGGGGTGTTGATTGGTTGGGGTGGTTGGGGTGGGGGTGGGTATGTGGCTGGTGGTGTTGTGGTCTGGATGTTGGTCCTCTCGGCATGTGTCCTCTATGTGTACTTCCGGGGGGGTCCAACAGGTCTGGGAGTGTGTCTCGCTGGTCTGGGTGGGGTGTCTATTGATCTGTTTCTCCTATGTGAAGTGTTGGGGCTGCGTTTGAGAGTGATGTCCTTTGGAGTCCGGGCAAGGGGGCACACTGCTGCCTTGTTTAGGTGGACCTGATCATTAAGGCTGTTTAAGTCCAGGGTGGAGTGGTGGACCAGGTAAACATTTGGTTTTGAGGCACAGTCATGGGAAATACTTGTGTTTACCCGCTGTATGGTAGCAGGGTGGAATTATTTTTGTGGTAGCAGGGTGGAGATAACCACTTGTGCATTGGGGAAAGTAGAAGACGATTTTTCAATCACTCCCTTCAGTGCTGTGGCCACCCTTTCTTGCTGTGTTCTCAGGTCAATTGTGCCTGTGTGTATTATTATGTGGCTAGGTGAACATAGTTGGTCCTCAGACAGAAGGTCTAGGGCGCGCTGGGTGGTTTGGACACCAGAGTTTAGAGACTGTGTGTTTGGAAAAAGTTTATTTTCTTCTATAAATGTCCCATTTGAGTCCATAAGTAGTACAATCTGTGTCTTGTGTATGTCCTCAGTGGGTGTGGGGGGGTTGTCAGGAGGGCTATCTCAGGGTGGCTGACAGGGGGGGTGCTCAGAGGGGTGAGATCCCCTTGGCTTGGCGTTCTTCATTTGTCTGTTCTGCTGTGATGTCGACGCTATGGTCAGGGTCTGGGGTGGACTGGTCTGCTGTGATGTCGACGCTATGGTCAGGGTCTGGGGTGGACTGGTCTGCTGTGATGTCGACGCTATGTTCAGGGTCTGGGGTGGACTGTTCTGCTGTGGTGTCGACGCTAGGTCAGGGTCTGGGGTGGACTGTTCTGCTGTGATGTCGACGCTATGTTCAGGGTCTGGGGTGGACTGTTCTGCTGTGATGTCGACGCTATGGTCAGGGTCTGGGGTGGACTGTTCTGCTGTGATGTCGACGCTATGTTCAGGGTCTGGGGTGGACTGTTCTGCTATGATGTCGACGCTATGTTCAGGATCTGGGGTGGACTGTTCTGCTGTGGTGTCTTGACTTTTGTCGGGAGCTGAGGTGGGCTGTTCTGCTGGCTTCTCTGCGGTGGTGGCCACCTCTCCAGTGGGTTGTTCTCTGTCACCCGCCATCCCCCTCACCCCCTCCTCCAGCAGTCCGATCCTCTCCTCTAGTGCTCTGTTCTTCTCCTGCTCTTGCTTTTTATATTGTTGAAGTTGTCTCACCACAGTCCAGAGTGCAGATACGTATCTCTCCACCTCCATCTCTCCGGGTCTGGTTAAGGGGTGTTGTTGTGCTGGACTGTTGTCTGGGTCTGTGCTGACTGGAGTGTAAAACCTTGCTGTTCCAGCTCCACCTGTCTTACCTCCAGCTGGGTGAATGTATCCTTTGTGTCAGTGAGGGAGTAGTACTCTGTGCTGGAAGGTTGACCTTCCGCTTGGAGTTGCTCGTCTGTGGGGTTATATAATGAAGAGGTCTGGTCTGACCTGCTCGGGGTGGGGGTATCTCTCTCTAGGGAGAGCTTCTCCTGCTGGGAAATTCTTTGATTAGGTGAAAGTCTGAAACTGTTTGGGGTTGACCTGTACCTGTTCCAGACTTATAGATATTTATATTAGCTGACTCAGAGTCCTCGCTGTCTAGAATCTTGATTTTCCACCCCTCATTAACACCCCCCCTCTTAACAGAGGGGTAGTGTGTTAGTGTAGCACTGTGCCATGCCAGGGGATGGTTTGTGTGGAAGATGAGGTTGCGGATGTTCCCATTTTGATAATAGTCAGCAAAAAAGTGTCTCTTGATTTTCCACAAGGAGCTTCATTTTGGGATCTTTTCTTGCCTTTTCATTCTTTACATACACAGGGTACTGTATTTTAATTCCATCTGAACAGCGGGAGGCAGCTTCTAAGGCCTCTCCATTTGGTTGGAGTAGACTGTTCCACTCTCCTGCCATTGTTGGGCTAAAGGGCATTGACACCTCTCACTCAATTCAGTCCTTATAAAGTAATGTAATGTATTTTTCTTCTTGGCTTTTGGAAATAAAATATAGCTTCAGACTAAACATTACTCACTCAGTTCCAGGTTTGATGGTGTTTCAGGTTTCTGTTGTTTTCTAGAGCATTTGCTGTATAGCGTTGGAATAATAATCTTTGGTAGTTGTAATCCTTCCAGGTGATTTGGTAATTCCGTCCAAAATCAGGTTGTATGTTTTGAGTTTGATTTGGAGTGAAGGTTATGTTGTAGAGGGCAGCATCCTGTGTATGTTCCTGACAAAAAAATCCAAGTTTGTCTAACTCTAAATCTCTCTTTTTTTAAAGAACATGCTGGAAAATGCAGGAGTTCATCTGATCATGACCTCTTTCCCTCTCTCTCTGTGTCTCCCCCCCACCAAGGTGACAGATTTCACCCCTCCCCAGTGTGAGGTGGTCAGCGTCTCGGTGGTCGACTGCCCAGCTGACCCAGCAGCCTGCAGCTCCGCCTTCTGGCAGCTCTCTGCCAACCTGACCGACGGTGTCAATGGCACAGGCATCACCAGCCTCACACACCGCCAGGGAGCAGGCAGCCTCACCCACACGGACCTGAAGCAGACGGTTGTTGCAGCAGCGTTCAACGCTTCGTGCTGCTCTCTGACAGTGGAGCTGGTGGCGGTGGACAAAGCCATGAATGTCGGCACCTGTCGGTTTTCCATCGTCCGCAACGCGGGACCGCCCTCCATCGCTCTGTCCCTCCCACTGTTGGTGTGTCTGCTGGTCTCTGCCCTCTTCACTACGTCCCTCAGAGACTTACTTATCTGATCTAATGCTGCGTTAATAACCAAGTGGGAAGGTGGAAATTGCCCGTTGTGAAGTTGTAAATACCTGTTGGATTCATTCATGTGCTTTGAACTCGTTGAGAAACGCAAATTGGTCAACAAGCTACTTTAACCATGAACTAAAAGTACAGCTATCACGCTTTTAAACATATTAGAGTGTTCAAAAACCATTTTAATAATAATGTTTTGTTGTTGCATCTAACTGCTGAACATGATGTTATTGAGTTCATTTCCTTAGTAGGTGACGTTAGAGGTCAGCATGTGGGAGAAGACGTAGCTCAGGGATGATAGACTAGTAGTTACCAGTTGGAGGGGCATTCAAGCTGATTTTCCCAGTGGTATGTGGTAAATACCACCTTCCCACGTGGTTATGAATGCAGGGTAAGGCTCATGTATCGACTGCCTGACCAATGCTGCCTCTTGAAGTTAAAAGGTTATGCTCCAGGCGAGCTACATCGCAGACATTGCATTGCATCAACAATGGTTTGTGTGACAAAGACAACATTTAAATGAATATCACTTTAAAAACTGCCAACAGTACTCTCTCTCTCTAAGCACTTTCTCAACATGTTATTTGCACTGTAAGATTGAAGTTTAATTTTTGTATCATAATGTAAGTCTCCAGTTACATCTCAGTCATGAATAAAAAGCTACTGTGTGAATGACTACTGTGTGAGTGACTCATGTTAGTTGTTTTGTTATAATATGGAGGTAGTTTAGTAGCCATGTGAAACCGGTCTGATCTCGATAGCTCACATTCAGTTTCTCTTCACGTATTAAACTAAGCAGCTGTTAGTCTGCTTGACTAGGCTAGTAGTTATTAAACTAGTTATTAAACATTTCTAAAAACATAATTCCACTTTGACACTTTGGGGTATTGTGCGTAGGCCAGTGACGCACACTTAATGATGGTGTTGGAGTAGTGCGTGGCCAGGCACCGTGTGTCGTGCGTGGCCAGGCACCGTGTGTGAACAGGGAGTAAAGGAAGGGACTAAGCACGCACCTGAGTCACCACTCTGGAACAACATGACATCACCACTCTGGAACAACATGACATCACCACTCTGGAACAACATGACATCACCACTCTGGAACAACATGACATCACCACTCTGGAACAACATCACTGGAACACATGACATCTGGAACAACATGACATCACCACTCTGGAACAACATGACATCACCACTCTGGAACAACATCACCACATCACCACTCTGGAACAACATGACATCACCTCTGGAACAACATGACATCACCACTCTGGAACAACATGACATCACCACTCTGGAAAACATGACATCACCACTCTGGAACAACATGACATCACCACTCTGGAACAACATGACATCACCACTCTGGAACAACACTCTGGAACAACATGACATCACCACTCTGGAACAACATGACATCACCACTCTGGAACAACATGACATCACCACTCTGGAACAACATGACATCACCACTCTGGAACAACATGACATCACCACTCTGGAACAACATGACATCACCACTCTGGAACAACATGACATCACCACTCTGGAACAACATGACATCACCACTCTGGAACAACATGACATCACCACTCTGGAACAACATCACCACTCTGGAACAACATGACATCACCACTCTGGAACAACATGACATCACCACTCTGGAACAACATGACATCACCACTCTGGAACAACATGACATCACCACTCTGGAACAACATGACATCACCACTCTGGGATGACATCACCATGAACAACATCACCACTCTGGAACAACATGACATCACCACTCTGGAACAACATGACATCACCACTCTGGAACAACATGACATCACCACTCTGGAACAACATGACATCACCACATCACCTGGAACAACATGACATCACCACTCTGGAACAACATGACATCACCACTCTGGAACAATCACCACTCTGGAACAACATCACCACTCTGGAACAACATGACATCACCACTCTGGAACAACATGACATCACCACTCTGGAACAACATGACATCACCACTCTGGAACAACATGACATCACCACTGGAACAACATGACATCACCACTCTGGAACAACATGACATCACCACTCTGGAACAACATGACATCACCACTCTGGAACAACATGACATCACCACACTGGAACAACATGACATCACCACTCTGGAACAACATGACATCACCACTCTGGAACAACATGACATCACCACTCTGGAACAACATGACATCACCACTCTGGAACAACATGACATCACCACTCTGGAACAACATGACATCACCACTCTGGAACAACATGACATCACCACTCTGGAACAACATGACATCACCACTGGAACAACATGACATCACCACTCTGGAACAACATGACATCACCACTCTGGAACAACATGACATCTGGAACAACATGACATCACCACTGGAACAACATGAATCACCACATGGAACATCACCACTCTGGAACAACATGACATCACCACTCTGGAACAACATGACATCACCACTCTGGAACAACATGACATCACCACTCTGGAACAACATGACATCACCACTCTGGAACAACACTCTGGAACAACATGACATCACCACTCTGGAACAACATGACATCACCACTCTGGAACAACATGACATCACCACTCTGGAACAACATGACATCACCACTCTGGAACACATCACCACTCTGGAACAACATGACATCACCACTCTGGAACAACATGACATCACATCACATCACCACTGGAACAACATGACATCACCACTCTGGAACAACATGACATCACCACTCTGGAACAACATGACATCACCACTCTGGAACAACATGACATCACCACTCTGGAACAACATGACATCACCACTCTGGAACAACATGACATCACCACTCTGGAACAACATGACATCACCACTCTGGAACAACATGACATCACCACTCTGGAACAACATGACATCACCACTCTGGAACAACATGACATCACCACTCTGGAACAACATGACATCACCACTCTGGAACAACATGACATCACCACTCTGGAACAACATGACATCACACCACTCTGGAACAACATGACATCACCACTCTGGAACAACATGACATCACCACTCTGGAACAACATGACATCACCACTCTGG
Source organism: Oncorhynchus tshawytscha (assembly GCF_018296145.1). NCBI lineage: Eukaryota > Metazoa > Chordata > Actinopteri > Salmoniformes > Salmonidae > Oncorhynchus > Oncorhynchus tshawytscha. Next base: position 148,169 of record NW_024609671.1, read on the forward strand.
AACAATATGACATCACACATCTGGAACAACATGACATCACCACTCTTGTACAATATGACATCACCACTCTGGAACAACATGACATCACCACTCTGGAACAACATGACATCACCACTCTGGAACAACATGACATCACCACTGGAAAAACATGACATCACCACTCTGGAACAAAATGACATCACCACTCTGGAACAACATGACATCACCACTCTGGAATAACATGACATCACCACTCTGGAACAATATGACATCACCACTCTGGAACAACATGACATCACTGGAACACTCTGGAACAACATGACATCTGGAACCACATCTGGAACAACATCACATCATCACCACTCTGGAACAACACATCACCACTGGAACAACATGACATCACCACTCTGGAACAACATGACATCACCACTCTGGAACAACATGACATCACCACTCTGGATGACATCACCACTCTGGAACAACATGACATCACCACTCTGGAACAACATGACATCACCACTCTGGAACAACATGACATCACCACTCTGGAACAACATGACATCACCACTCTGGAACAACATGACATCACCACTCTGGAACAACATGACATCACCACTCTGGAACAACATGACATCACCACTCTGGAACAACATGACATCACCACTCTGGAACAACATGACATCACCACTCTGGAACAACATGACATCACCACTGGAACAACATGACATCACCACTCTGGAACAACATGACATCACCACTCTGGAACAACATGACATCACCACTCTGGAACAACATGACATCACCACTCTGGAACAACATGACATCACCACTCTGGAACAACATGACATCACCACTCTGGAACAACATGACATCACCACTCTGGAACAACATGACATCACCACTCTGGAACAACATGACATCACCACTCTGGAACAACATGAAATCAACTTATGACATTTGGAACAACATGACATTCTGGAACAACATGACATCACCACTCTGGAACAACATGACATCACCACTCTGGAAAACATGACATCACCACTCTGAACAACATGACATCACCACTCTGGAACAACATGACATCACCACTCTGGAACAACATGACATCGCCACTCTGGAACATGACATCACCACTCCGGAACTACATTTGACCTTAGGATATTTGACATTTGAGAAACATGGATGAAACTCTAATTCTGACTTGAGACTGTGAGAGTTAGTTGGTCAATTCACCATCTCTTCCGCGTTGGTTAAATGTAATTTAATTGAAACGACGTGGAAACAATGTTGATTCAGCCAGTGTGCGCCCAGTGGGTTATCTGTGACGAACGGTAATAAACGCTGATTACCTTAGCGACGCCAAATAGCAATCCCAGAAATGTACCTGCCTTGTGAAATACTATTATTATACCATAAAGAATTCACCCTAACGTTAGTGCCATCCCCTCAGACAGACAGACAGACAGACAGACAGACAGACAGACAGACAGACAGACAGACAGACAGACAGACAGACAGACAGACAGACAGACAGACAGACAGACAGACAGACAGACAGACAGACAGACAGACAGACAGACAGACAGACAGACAGACAGACAGACAGACAGACAGACAGACAGACAGACAGACAGACAGACAGACAGACAGACAGACAGACAGACAGACAGACAGACAGACAGACAGACAGAGACAGACAGACAGACAGACAGACAGACAGACAGACAGACAGACAGACAGACAGACAGACAGACAGACAGACAGACAGACAGACAGACAGACAGACAGACAGACAGACAGACAGACAGACAGACAGACAGACAGACAGACAGACAGACAGACAGACAGAC
>NW_024609671.1:155000-300042 GCF_018296145.1 Oncorhynchus tshawytscha
CCAGGCTGCCAGAGAGACACTGGGGAGAGTACTACACACACTACAGGTAAGAGGAGAGAGACACTGGGGAGAGTACTACACACACTACAGGTAAGAGGAGAGAGACACTGAGGAGAGTACTACACACACTACAGGTAAGACGAGAGAGACACTGGGGAGAGTACTACACACACTACAGGTAAGAGGAGAGAGACACTGGGGAGAGTACTACACACACTACAGGTAAGAGGAGAGAGACACTGGGGAGAGTACTACACACATTACAGGTAAGAGGAGAGAGACACTGGGGAGAGTACTACACACACTACAGGTAAGAGGAGAGAGACACTGGGGAGAGTACTACACACACTACAGGTAAGAGGAGAGAGACACTGGGGAGAGTACTACACACACTACAGGTAAGACGAGAGAGACACTGGGGAGAGTACTACACACACTACAGGTAAGAGGAGAGAGACACTGGGGAGAGTACTACACACACTACAGGTAAGACGAGAGAGACACTGGGGAGAGTACTACACACACTACAGGTAAGAGGAGAGAGACACTGAGGAGAGTACTACACACACTACAGGTAAGAGGAGAGAGACACTGGGGAGAGTACTACACACACTACAGGTAAGAGGAGAGAGACACTGGGGAGAGTACTACACACACTACAGGTAAGAGGAGAGAGACACTGGGGAGAGGACTGTACACACTACGGGTAAGAGGAGAGAGACACTGGGGAGAGGACTGTACACACTACGGGTAGCTAGAGAGACACTGGGGAGAGGACTGTACACAGTACAGGTAAGAGGAGAGAGACACTGGGAAGAGGACTGTACACACTACAGGTAAGAGGAGGGAGGGGGTGAAAGAGGGGATATGCAAACATTTCCGGTAGCTAGAGAGACACTGGGGAGAGGACTATACACAGTACAGGTAGGTAGAGAGACACTGGGGAGAGGACTATACACAGTACAGGTAGGTAGAGAGACACTGGGGAGAGGACTGTACACAGTACAGGTAGGTAGAGAGACACTGGGGAGAGGACTGTACACAGTACAGGTAGGTAGAGAGACACTGGGGAGAGGACTGTACACACTACAGGTAGCTAGAGAGACACTGGGGAGAGGACTGTACACACTACAGGTAGGTAGAGAGACACTGGGGAGAGGACTGTACACACTACAGGTAGGTAGAGAGACACTGGGGGAGAGGACTGTACACAGTACAGGTAGGTAGAGAGACACTGGGGAGAGGACTATACACAGTACAGGTAGGTAGAGAGACACTGGGGAGAGGACTGTACACAGTACAGGTAGGTAGAGAGACACTGGGGAGAGGACTGTACACACTACAGGTAGGTAGAGAGATACTGGGGAGAGGACTGTACACAGTACAGGTAGGTAGAGAGACACTGGGGAGAGGACTGTACACAGTACAGGTAGGTAGAGAGATACTGGGGAGAGGACTGTACACAGTACAGGTAGGTAGAGAGACACTGGGGAGAGGACTATACACAGTACATGTAGGTAGAGACACTGGGGAGAGGACTGTACACACTACAGGTAGGTAGAGAGACACTGGGGAGAGGACTGTACACACTACAGGTAGGTAGAGAGACACTGGGGAGAGGACTGTACACACTACAGGTAGGTAGAGAGACACTGGGGAGAGGACTGTACACAGTACAGGTAGGTAGAGACACTGGGGAGAGGACTGTACACAGTACAGGTAGGTAGAGATACTGGGGAAAGGACTGTACACACTACAGGTAGGTAGAGACACTGGGGAGAGGACTGTACACACTACAGGTAGGTAGAGACACTGGGGAGAGGACTGTACACACTACAGGTAGCTAGAGATACTGGGGAAAGGACTGTACACACTGCAGGTAGCTAGAAACACTGGGGAAAGGACTGTACACACTACAGGTAGCTAGAGACACTGGGGAGAGGACTGTACACACTACAGGTAGCTAGAGACACTGGGGAGAGGACTGTACACTCTACAGGTAGCTAGAGACACTGGGGAGAGGACTGTACACAGTACAGGTAGCTAGAGACACTGGGGAGAGGACTGTACACAGTACAGGTAGCTAGAGAGACACAGGGGAGAGGACTGTACACTGTACAGGTAGCTAGAGAGATATTTGAGAGAGGACTGTACACCGTACAGGTAGGTAGAGAGACACTGGGGAGAGGACTGTACACAGTACAGGTAGGTAGAGAGACACTGGGGAGAGGACTGTACACACTACAGGTAGGTAGAGAGACACTGGGGAGAGGACTGTACACACTACAGGTAGGTAGAGAGACACTGGGGAGAGGACTGTACACAGTACAGGTAGGTAGAGAGACACTGGGGAGAGGACTGTACACAGTACAGGTAGGTAGAGAGACACTGGGGAGAGGACTGTACACAGTACAGGTAGCTAGAGAGACACTGGGGAGAGGACTGTACACACTACAGGTAGGTAGAGAGACACTGGGGAGAGGACTGTACACAGTACTTCTGTCTTGAGGTGTCTATAATAGGGAATTAGATACATAGCTTTCCCTCAGACACAGACTTGGTATATAATACATGCTTGTGTTTTGTCAGGACTTCTACAGCCACAGTAACTGGGTGGACCTGGGATACACTGAACCCTACGCCAACCTGATCCGCCCCGATCTCCCACTGGAAAACCTGGCAGGTAGGGAGGGCTTGAGTTAATGTAGCAACGAGGACAGCTAGGCATGGGCACCAACTGGAGGGAGGGAGGATTGGTGGTAGGGCAGGGAAGGAGAGAGGGTGGTTGGGCAGGGAAGGAGAGAGGGTGGTTGGGCAGGGAAGGAGAGAGGGTGGTAGGGCAGGGAAGGAGAGAGGGTGGTAGGGCAGGGAAGGAGAGAGGGTGGTAGGGCAGGGAAGGAGAGAGGGTGGTTGGGCAGGAAATGAAGGAGGGAGGGTGATAGGGCAGGGAAGGAGAGAGGGTGGTAGGGCAGGGAAGGAAGGAGGGAGGGAGGGTGTTAGGGAAGGGAAGGAAGGGAGAAGGGAAGGAGGGTGGTAGGGAAGGGAAGGAAGGGGGAGGAGGCAGGGTGATAGGGCAGGGAAGGAGAGAGGGTGGTAGGGCAGGGAAGGAAGGAGGGAGGGAGGGTGTTAGGGAAGGGAAGGAAGGGAGAAGGGAAGGAGGGTGGTAGGGAAGGGAAGGAAGGGGGAAGGAGGGAGGGTGATAGGGCAGGGAATGAAGGAGGGAGACGTGCTTGGAATGTTAGAGAAAAAGTATGACAGCAGATTAAAAAGGAGAGACAAAGAGAGAAATCTGCTGCCACCTCTGGCTTCATGCGAAAGTGAGGTCATTAAGGGTTTACAGGAAGTGTAAAGGGCAGACAGAGAGGGACACAAACGCACATATAATCTCCGTTGTTCAACAGAGCCTGATAAAGCAGAATAGTCTGAGGGAATTATGGGTAAGAGAAAGGACCACCACGGCCATTTAGGATTTAGGTGTGTGTGTGTGTGTGTGTGTGTGTGTGTGTGTGTGTGTGTGTGTGTGTGTGTGTGTGTGTGTGTGTGTGTGTGTGTGTGTGTGTGTGTGTGTGTGTGTGTGTGTGTGTGTGTGTGTGTGCGTGTGTGTGTGTGTGTGTGTGCGTGCGTCTGTGGGTCATTCTTGATTTGCGGTAGTAAATGATGTCCTTTGACAATTTAGTTAATAACTGTTATTTTATAAGATAAAATAAGAAAGTCCTTTCTACTGAAACCCATCTACACTTAGCAGTCGAGAGTTTTAGAACACCCACTCATTCAGGGGTTTTCTTTATTTTAACCATTTTTCTACATTGTAGAATAACAGTGAATTCATCAAAACTATGAAATAACACATGGAATCAGGTAGTAACCAAAACAGTGTTAACAATGTATTTTATATTTGTGATTCTTCAAATAGCCTCGCTTTGCCTTGATGACAGCTTTTCACACTCTTGGCGTTCTCTCAACCAGCTTCATGGGGTAGTCATCTGGAATGCATTTCAATAAACAGGTGTGCCTTCTTAAAACTTAACTTGGGAATTTCTTTCCTTCTTAATGCGTTTTAGCCAATCAGTTGTGTTGAAGAGAAGCCTATTTGGTAAAGACCAAGTCCATATTATGGCAAGAACAGTTCAAATAACCAAAGAAAAATGACAGTTCATCCTTACTTTAAGATATGAAGGTCAGTCATTACGGAAAAATTTCAAGAACTTTGAAAGTTTCAAGTTCAGTCGCAAAAACCATCAAGCATTATGATGATTTGTCCTAAATACAATGATTTTAGTTTGTGAAATATTTAGAACTATCTTATTTCTTGCCACCCATTCTGAAACTGACTGAGGCTCTTTGTTAAGTGTGGCAGTCATTTCAGTCACTGTAGTAGCTGACATGTATAGTGTTGAGTCATCCACATACATAGACACACTGGCTTTACTCAATCGTCAGTAAAGATTGAAAATCATGACCTATGTGTGTGTGTGTGTTGAGTGAATGCCAAGAGAGTGTGCAAAGCTGTCATCAAGGCAAATGGTCTCTACTTTGAAGAATCTCAAATATAAAATGTGTTTTGATTTCTTTAACACTTTTTGGTTACTACATGATTCCATGTGTTATTTCATAGTTTTGATGTCTTCACTATTATTCTACAATGTAGAAAATAGTACAAATAAAGAAAAACCCTTGAATGAGTAGGTGTGTCCAAACATTTGACTGGTACTGTATTTGTATGCATTGTAGAAACTACTGGGTCCCAGCAAATTGGCTCGTCCCATTGGTGATGTGTTGAGGTGTAGTGAAATGTTTTGGGGATTTAGACATATCTATCTATTATTTTGAATAGACAGTGAACAAAATGATATAATATATTGTGTAAAATAATTTAAAAACAAAGGCTGTTAAAATACCTATTTTGTTGCTAGGTATAATGTGTGTCCCTCAGATTTACATCATTGGTGTCACCACCTTAATATCTCTGATGACAAAGATATTCAAGGTCCTTGCTCATTTTCCCCAGCGGCAAACTGTTAGTTGGGAGGAGTCTATATTTTAAAGGATGTGATTAGCTAATCACACACTTTTATCCCTTGATTCCATGGATAATTTGGTGTTGCTCAATCCAATGTGTCACTTGGTGTTAGTAAATTTAAATGAAGGGAAATAACAATGTGAGTAAAATCATTAATCACATCACTAGTAAATCATTTTTAAAGATTTGAGCATTTGTAGCCTCCATTTCTGAAAATCTGACTTTACTTAATATTACCATCATTGATATTACTACTCCTACAGGTGGTACAATGTTATTATAATGGTAAAAACTATTTAAAGTTATTAAGCTGCCATATTGGTTCATTTAGAATGGTAACATGCGTTAATATAAATAAAAAATAAAAAATATATATTAAGTATAAATATTTTTAATGCCACCGTAATTCAAGACCGACTCTTACATTGTGATTTGGTTCGGTAGATGTCAGCACCCCGACCTGCAGTGACTGTGTCAGTGGGGGGTTCTGTTCAAACTCCATCCTTCCTAACATCCTTAATGAGAAGAAACTCACCTCTGGGTACATGGGGATCTTCTCCGCAGCTAAGCCTAAAGGTACACACACACACACACACACACACATACACACACACACACACACATACACACAGACACACACACACACAAACACATACACACACACACACACACGCACACACACACACACACACACACACACACACACACACACACACACACACACACACACACACACACACACACACACACACACACACACATACACACACTACCTTCCCCAGATACCCACACACTCTCTGTATAACACCCATCATCACCTCTCCTCCCCCAGGTAAGTGTAGTCATGGAGGTGCAGCTGACCTGACCAGCTCTGAGGTTCCTCGCGGGGGCATCAGCAAGGATGAGCGTCGCTCTGACAACGTGGCCCTGCACACTGCTGCTGTCACCGTGGCAACGACCGCAACCCTCCGGCTGCTGGACGACATCCGGGGAGCCGCCGGTGACAACGACTACCTACGGTACGGAGAGGGGTAGAGGAGGAGAGGGGTAGAGGAGGGTGAAGGGGAGGAGAGGGGTAGAGGGGGTGAAGGGGAGGAGAGGGGTAGAGGGGGTGAAGGGGAGGTGAGGGGTAGAGGGGGAGAAGGGGAGGGGGAGAAGGGGAGGAGAGGGGTAGATGGGGGTGAAGGGGAGGAGAGGGGTAGATGGGGGAGAAGGGGAGGAGAGGGGTAGAGGGGGAGAAGGGAAGGAGAGGGGGTGAAGGGGAAGAGAGGGGTAGAGGGGGTGAAGGAGAGGGGTAGAGGGGAAGAGAGGGGTAGAGGGGGTGAAGGGGAGGAGAGGGGGTGAAGGGGAAGAGAGAGGGGTAGAGGGGGTGAAGGGAGGAGAGAGGGGGTGAAGGGGAGGAGAGGGGTAGAGGGGATAAAGGAGAGGAGAGTGGTAGAGTGGTGAAGGGGAGGAGAGGGGGTAAAGGAGAGGAGCGTGGTAGAGGGGTGAAGGGGAGGAGAGGGGGTAAAGGAGAGGAGCGTGGTAGAGGGGTGAAAGCGAGGAGAGGGGTAGATGGGGTGAATAGGAGAAGAAGGGTAGAGGAGGGTCAAGGGGAGGAGAGGGGTAGAGAGAGGGGTGGTGAAGGGGAGGAGGGGGGTAGAGAGGGGTGAAGGGGAGGAGAAGGATAGAGAGGGTGAAGGGCAGGAGTGGAGGGGAAGAGGGAAATACCCATGTTGAAGTTACTCACAATCTCACTCTTATCTCTCTCTCTCTCCCACAGCTTCATGGGCATAGCGCGATCGGCAGTGGTTGCTTTTGTGATCGACACCACAGGGAGCATGAGGGATGATATCCTTGAAGCCAAGAGTGTTGTCAATGAGATCATCGACAGCAGAAAGGGAACACAGGATGAGCCCTCCCAGTACATCCTGGTCCCATTCAACGATCCAGGTAAGGCTGGCTTTACACTCCACCAAGCATTCTCCTTAGCAAAACATCACTGACAAACTCTGGCATTCACCGAAATGATGGTGCGGTTTGTAGTTAAGTCAGGAAGTGGTTAGTGATCAGTGTGTGTTTGTGTGTGTGTGTAGAGTTCGGACCCCTGATAAGAACGACAAACCCTGATGTTATGAAAACAGAGATTGCTAAACTCAATGCTGATGGAGGTGGAGACCTCCCTGAGATGTGCTTATCAGGTCTACAGGTACAGTGATTGACAGTGATTGACATTGTCAGGTTTCAGATATAATCCCATTCTTTTTTTATAATGCACCTGACAATAAATAAAGATACTAAGCATTCTCCCTCTCCCTCTCCCTCTCTTTCTCTCTCTCTCTCTCTCTCTACCTCTCACTCTCTCTCTCTCTCTCTCTCTCTCTCTCTCTCTCTCTCTCTCTCTCTCTCTCTCTACCTCTCTCTCTCTACCTCTCTCTCTCTACCTCTCTCTCTCTCTCTCTCTCTCTCTCTACCTCTCTCTCTCTCTCTCTCGCTCACTCTCTCTCTACCTCTCTCTCTACCTCTCTCTCTCTCTCTCTCTACCTCTCTCTCTCTCTCTCTCTCTCTCTCTCTCTCTCTCTCTCTCTACCTCTCTCTCTCTCTCTCTCTCTCTCACTCTCTCTCTACCTCTCTCTACCTCTCTCTCTCTCTCTCTCTACCTCTCTCTCTCTCCCTCTCTCTCTCTCTCTCTCTCTCTCTCTCTCTCTCTCTCTCTCTCTCCAGTTGGCGCTGACCGGTGCCCCTGCGTCGTCCCACATCTTTGTTTTCACAGATGCCATTGCCAAGGACATTGCGTTAGGGGACACCATCTTGGCCCTGATCAGGAGCACCAAGTCAACCGTGAGCACCTCCTCAAACACTTCCTGTTTTAGAAGAAACCATGTCCTGCAGTTCAGGATCTTATTCATTAGGGCACACAGTAGCAAAACGCAGCTAAATGTTTTCCAACGGCAAACGAAAACAAGCCATTCTTATTGGAGAGGTAGTCACTGCCTTTTTTCTTTCATTCTTTGTTTGGTGCCTAATGAATACGACCAGGCAAACTCTCTCAAACACACCTATGTGTCTCTCCAGGTGTCTTTCTTCATGACTGGTGCTGGTGCTGGTGCTAGAAGGAGGAGAAGTGGAGTAGAGTCCAGGGCAGCTACATTCGAGACCTACAAGGACCTGGCGCTGGCGTCTGGTGGTCAGGCCATTGGAGTCACCAAGGAAAATCTGCCCCAGGCCACTGACATCATCATCGACTCCTCCACCTCCGCTCTGGTGAGTCAACACTGGTGGCCATTTTGTTTTAGATGAGTAGTTGATTTGAAATAATTCAAAACTTGATCAATTAAAAAACACGTGCTTTATAAATAATGAATTTTAGAAATGCCTAGACATAATTGTTATATCTATGATAATTAAATCCTCCAAGTTACAATAAAACAACAACATACCCTTTCTATCCTCCTCTCTCATTCTGTCCTCCTCCTCCTCCCCCTCCTCAGGTGACAGTCCTACAGCGAGCGAGGAACCCAGGCAAAGCTGAGACATTCTCCTTCCTGCTGGACGAGTCTCTGAACAACATCACCATCTACATCACTGGAAAGTCCCTCACCTTCACCCTGAAGAACCCTGCAGGTGGGAACCTCCAACACCTACACACTGATCTAATATCAGTTTTCAGGTAAAGGTTCACCTAACTGAATAGGATGACATTTCCCATAGACACTGATCTAAGGTTAGTTTTCCCTCCTTAATGGTTACATTTGACCTGTTTTGCGTGTTTACGTATGTAGCGATCTTAATGTTTTTAAGGCACAAAGCACATTTCAACAAGGTATCATGAACCAGGTATATCCCATTGACAGTATGTTTGACTGTCATTCTATTTGACTGTCACCCTCCTTGCCCCTACAGGTGTGACCCAGAAACAGAATGAGGTCAACGGGGAACTGGGGACTGTCCAGACGGTGGGCAACCTCTTCCGGGTCCGTCTGGCCTCCAACAAACAGACAGGATTATGGGAAATCAGCATGAACTCCAACCAGCCCTACACACTGAAGGTCACTGGTGAGTTACAATAGAGATACGTCTGTTCTATTAAATATGTGTGTTATGCTCACGCTCAACACTAGATGGCAGCCTGGATACACACAGAGCCCAGACCTGGGTTTAAATAATCCATTCAAACGTGTCACATGCCCCAAATAAACTAAAAAAAAAAAAAATTCAGGACCCTGTCTTTCAAAGATAATTCGTAAAAATCCAAATAACTTCACAGATCTTCACTGTAAAGGGTTTTAACACTGTTTCCCATGCTTGTTCAATGAACCATAAACAATTAATGAACATGCACCTGTGGAACGGTCGTTAAGACATAACAGCTTACAGACGGCAGGCAAATAAGGTCACAGTTATGAAAATATAGGACACTACAGAGGCCTTTCAACTGACTCAGAAGAAAGATGCCCACGGTCCCTGCTCATCTGTGCGAACGTGCCTTAGGACTGCAGATGTGGCCAGGGCAATAAATTGCAATGCCCGTACTGTGAGACACCTAAGACAGCGCGACAGGGAGACAGGGCGGACAGCTGATCGTCATTGCAGTGTCAGACCAGGTGTAACAACACCTGCACAGGATCGGTACATCCGAACATCACACCTGCAGAAACAGGATGGCAACAACAACTGCCCGAGTTACACCAGGAATGCACAATCCCTCCATCAGTGCTCAGACTGTTCGTAATAGGCTGAGAGAGAATGGACTGAGGGCTTGTAGGTATGTTGTAAGGCAGGTCCTCACCAGACATCACATCACCGTCAGCAACGTCGCCTATGGGCACAAACCCATCGTCGCTGGACCAGACTGAGGACTGGCAAAAAGTGCTCTTCACTGATGAGTCACGGTTTTGTCTTACCAGGGATGATGGTCGGATTCACGTCTATCGTCAAAGGAATGAGCATTACACCGAGGCCTGTACTCTGGAGCGGGATCGATTTGGAGTTGGTCTGGGGAGGTGTGTCACAGCATCATCGGACTGAGCTTGTTGTCATTGCAGGCAATCTCAACGCTGTGCGTTACAGGGAAGATATCCTCCTGAAGTCTGGGACCTGTTGGATCGGAGGGTGAGGCCTACGGCCATTCCCTCCAGAAATGTCCGGGAACTTACAGGTGCCTTGGTGGAGGAGTGGGGTAACATCTCACAGCAAGAACTGGCAAATCTGGTGCAGTCCATGAGGAGGAGATGCACTGCAGTACTTAATGCAGCTGGTGGCCACACCAAATCCTGACAGTTACTTTTGATTTTGACCCCCGCTTTCTTCAGGGACACATTGTTCAATTTCTGTTCGTCACGTCTGTGGAACTTGTTCAGTTTATGTCTCAGTTGTTGAATCTTGATATCTTCATACAAATATTTACACATTAAGTTTGCTGAAAATAAACGCAGCTAACAGTGAGGATGTTTTTATTTTTGCTGAGTTTACAACAGGTGTAGGTAGACCTTACCGTAAAATGCTAACTCATGAGCCCTTAACCAACCATTTAGTTTTAAAAAGTAAATTATAAAAAGCAAGAAAAAAACTGGTTCCGAGTCAATTTTCAGGGGTACAGGTCAGTCGAGGTAATTGAGGTAATGTCAAGAGAAGTAAGTTCTCAGTGTTTATAAACCCAATTTGAATTGATTACTCAGCCTGATACCCAGAATTTGTAGGAAACTGGTTGTAATGAATCAGACGGAGGCCCAGCTACAATAGTCAGGAATGTTTATTTATGAGAGCTCTGGTCATAATACCATGTACAAAGGTTTATATACCACTCATTTCATCATAAATGTCCTTCCTCCTCCTCTCAGATACAATGGAAATATAGTTCACAAGCCTTCTCACATTGTCTGCCACCTGTGAAACAATCTACTACAAGCCCAAGACCATAGTCTGGCTTTTTTATGGCGGTTTTTGAGCAGTGGCTTCTTCCTTGCTGAGCGGCCTTTCAGGTTATATCGATATAGGACTCGTTTTACTGTGGATATAGGTACTTTTGTACCTGTTTCCTCCAGCATCTTCACAAGGTCCTTTACTGTTGTTCTGGGATTGATTTGCACTTTTCGCACCAAAGTACGTTTATCTCTAGATGACAGAAAGTGCCTCCCTCCTGAGCGGTATGACGGCTGCGTGGTCCCATGGTGTTTATACTTGCGTACTATTGTTTGTATAGATTAACTTGGTACCTTCAGGCGTTTGGAAATTTCTCCCAATAATGAACCAGACTTGTGGAGGTCTAGAATTGTTTTCTGAGGTCTTGGCTGATTTCTTTTGATTTTCCCATAATGTCAAGCAAAGAGGTGCTGAGTTTGAAGGTAGGCTTTGAAATAAATCCACAGGTACAACTCCAAATGACTCAAATGATGTCAGTTAGCCTAGCAGAAGCTTCTAGAGCCATGACATATTGTTCTGGAATTTTCCAAGCTGTTTAAAGGCAGAGTCAACTTAGTGTATGTCAACTTCTGACCCACTGGAATTGTGATACAGTGAATTATAAGTGAAAAAATCTGTCTGTAAACAATTGTTGGAAAAATGACTTGTGTCATGCACAAAGTAGATGTCCTAACCAACTTGCCAAAACTATAGATTGTTAACAAGAAATGTGTGGAGTGGTTGAAAAACAAGTTTTAGTGACTCCAACCTAAGTGTATGTAAACATCCGACTTCAACTGTATGCTATGTTTGGTATAGTTACATCAGACAGAAGGTTTCTTAATGCAAAAACAAAAGGAGGAGGGATGTTTGGTCGTGGTGGATGGGTGGGTGTATAACGTCTAGCATCCCAAAGGCTGCTTGTTAATAAATCACCAGAACAATTTGAGCTAATTAGCAACTTTGCAACTTCTTAGCATGTTAGCTAACGCTTCCCCTTACCTTTACCCTTTTAGCTAACTCATTACCTAACCCTAACCGTAACTATTTTAAATCATGTACAAATATGTCAAAAAGTATTTCACCCCAGGTCTGTTAGAGCCATAAGAGAAGGGAGAGAATACAGCCCTGACTGAGTGTGTGTGTGTGTGTGTGTGTGTGTGTGTGTGTGTGTGTGTGTGTGTGTGTGTGTGTGTGTGTGTGTGTGTGTGTGTGTGTGTGTGTGTGTGTGTGTGTGTATGTGTCTGTCTCCAGGTCAGAGTACCATTGCCTTCATTTATGACTTTGTGGAGACCTTCGAGGGACCTCACCCAGGATATGCCCTCATCTCTGGCCGTCCAAAAGCAGGTAAAACACTACAACATCATCTTAATCATCATCATTACCATATCAAGCAGGTAATCTGTCAATCACAATTTTACTAAGGCGACATCATGGCGACATCATCTACATGAATGCAGCTGCCACTTCATTAAAGCCGTTAGAGGCTTGATCTTTGCGATCATTATGATCATTGCGCACATCGTTTTTCTCACTGGCGAGAGGTTTTGCATCGCTGCATTCTCTATCAGAAAGTAGGCTGGCCCTCTTTGATGTTGTGTGGGTCAAAACAATGCATTATGTTCATTTATAAAGCCGACTTAATCAAAGTCATAAAAAGCCATTAATTGTAATTTGTAATAATCGATTTCATAGCCACACCCTTCAAGATAATTTTCCTTCTCTCTCTCTCTCCCTCTTTTTCTCTCCCTACCCCTACACTCATCCTCCTCTCTCTCTCTCCCTCTTTTTCTCTCCCTACCCCTACACTCATCCTCCTCTCTCTCTCTCCCTCTTTGTCTCTCCCTACCCCTACACTCATCCTCCTCTCTCTCATTCCCTCTCTTTCCCTCCGTTCCTCCTCTCTTCTCTCCTTCTCCCAGGTATGCCTGCCATGCTGTTGGTATCCGTGTTGGGCAGAAAGGACCCAGCCTCTGTCAAGGTGGCCAACGTTGCCTTGGTGACCGTGTCAGGGTTAGAGGTCGTAGGCGGTACCTTGGAAGACATGGGCAATGGAGACTTCCTAGTTACGGTAACCAAGGTCCCTGCGGGGGAGTTTGTGGTGCTGTTGAACGGGACAGACGTGGTCTCCTCCACCGTGTTCCAGAGACAGTCCACCACTCAGATGTCTGTCTCCAAGGTTACCATCAAGGTAAGTTTTCATTGAAAAACGCCTTTTATTTGTAAATGGTGAAGGAGTCTATACTGCATTTTGGGATAGTGTTAGACAAAAACCATGGTCATAGACATTTATAGACAATATCAGAAAGAAAAACGTGACTGACTATTACTCCCTAAACATGTAGTACTGTGGGCCTACTTACAAATTACAACATGGACTTTCTAAGCACAGAAATGTGTCTCTGTAAACGAGCCAACAAACAAACTGCACATTTAAAAAAGTGGACCTCACAACAACTACTCAACAGATCTTGTTGTTCTTGTCTTCTCAGGCCGTGGTGGACAGAAGCATGGAGCCTGGTAAAACCTTCACCCTTCCCTTCACCGTCATGACCGACGCCACTGGAGGCAGCTACAAAATCAGTGCCAGAAACGACAGAGACTTCAAAATGAACGTCCCTGGCAGGTAGGGATCAGGGCTGGAATATCCTGAGACTGGTCCCAGATCTGTTTGTATGGTCTTTCCCATTTCTGTGGTCATTGTTGTGTGACACATTGGTCATAGAAGCAATTTAGGCACAAACAGATCTGGGACCAGGTTATCTGTTCAAAAACAGCTTCTCTATGTTGGCAAAATGACTCAACATGACTAATTATTGTCCTCTCTTGGCATCACTTGTATTGACACTTAATGCTAACCCATTGCTGCTGCTAACTTATCAGCATCGCTGTGACCACCGGAGGAAACGCCACCGGTGAACTGACCATCACGGTGCCCGCCAACACCCCTCAGGAACAGACGTCACCCTGACCATCGAGGCTGTGGCCCCCGGGGCGTCCGACTCCAACTACGCCGTCCTGCGCCTCTCTGTCGTCACCAAGGTAACCTCAGATATGTAGATATATCTACACTGAGTGTAAAAAACATTAAGAACACCTGCTATTTCCATGATATAGACTGAGCAGATGAATCAAGGGGAAAGCTATGATCCCTTATTGATGTCACTTGTTAAATCTACTTCAATCAGTGTAGATGAAGGGGAGGAGACAGGTTAGAAGGACTCATAAGCCTTGAGACAATTGAGACATGGATTGTGTATGTGTGTCGTTCAGAGGGTGGAGACAAAATATTGAAGTGCCTATGAGTGGGTTATGGTAGTAGGTGCCAGGCGCATTGGTTTGTGTCAAAAACTGCAATGCTGCTGGGTTTTTCATGCTCAACAGTTTTCCATGTGTATCAAGAATGGTCCACCACCCAAAGGACATCCAGCCAACTTGACACAACTGTGGGAAGCATTGGAGTCAACATGGGCCAGCATCTCTGTGGAACGCTTTCAACACCTTGTAGAGTACATGCCCCAACGGAATAAGGCTGTTCTCAGGGGGCGTAATATTAGGAAGGTGTTCTTAATGTTTTGTACACTCAGTGTATATACAAATAGATTTATTAGATATGCTAGAATGTGGATATATAAAGATACACTAGAGAGCTGACAGGCCTATAAGGTCCGTCTCCACTATATGGGCTTTCTCCACTATATGGGCCCGTCTCCACTATATGGGACATCTCCACTCTATGGGCCATCTCCACTCTATGGGCCATCTCCACTCTATGGGCCCGTCTCCACCGTATGGGCCCGTCTCCACCATATGGGCCCGTCTCCACCGTATGGGCCCGTCTCCACCATATGGGCCCGTCTCCACCGTATGGGCCCGTCTCCACCGTATGGGCCCGTCTCCACTATATGGGCCCGTCTCCACTGTATGGTCCCGTCTCCACTGTATGGGCCCGTCTCCACTATATGGGACCGTGTCCCCTATATGGGCTCGTCTCCACTGGGCCCGTCTCCACTGTATGGCCCGTCTCCACTGTATGGGCCCGTCTCCACTGTATGGGCCCGTCTCCACTGTATGGGCCCGTCTCCACTATATGGAACCGTCTCCACTATATGGGCCCGTCTCCACTATATGGGCCCGTCTCCACTATATGGGCTCATCTCCACTATATGGGCCATCTCCACTCTATGGGCCATCTCCACTCTATGGGCCATCTCCACTCTATGGGCCCGTCTCCACTATATGGGCCCGTCTCCACTATATGGAACCGTCTCCACTATATGGGTCCGTCTCCACTATATGGGCCGTCTCCACTGTATGGGCCCGTCTCCACTATATGGAACCGTGTCCCCTATATGGGCTCGTCTCCACTGTATGGGCCCGTTTCCACTATATGGGCTCGTCTCCACTGTATGGGCCCGTCTCCACTGTATGGGCCCGTCTCCACTATATGGGCCCGTCTCCACTATATGGGCTCGTCTCCACTGTATGGGCTCGTCTCCACTGATGGGCCCGTCTCCACTGTATGGGCCCGTCTCCACCGTATGGGCCCGTCTCCACCGTATGGGCCCGTCTCCACTATATGGGCCCATCTCCACTATATGGCCCGTCTCCAATGTATGGGCCCGTCTCCACTATATGGGCCATCTCCACTGTATGGGCCTGTCTCCACTGTATGGGCCCGTCTCCACTGTATGGGCCCGTCTCCACTGTATGGGCCCGTCTCCACTGTATGGGCCCGTCTCCACTGATGGGCCCGTCTCCACCGTATGGGCCCGTCTCCACCGTATGGGCCCATCTCCACTATATGGCCCGTCTCCACTGTATGGGCCCGTCTCCACTGTATGGGCCCGTCTCCACTATATGGGCCATCTCCACTGTATGGGCCCGTCTCCACTGTATGGGCCCGTCTCCACTGTATGGGCCTGTCTCCACTGTATGGGCCCGTCTCCACTGTATGGGCCCGTCTCCACTGTATGGGCCTGTCTCCACTGTATGGGCCCGTCTCCACTGTATGGGCCCGTCTCCACTGTATGGGCCCGTCTCCACTGTATGGGCCCGTCTCCACTGATGGGCCCGTCTCCACTGTATGGGCCCGTCTCCACTGTATGGGCCCGTCTCCACTGATGGGCCCGTCTCCACCGTATGGGCCCGTCTCCACCATATGGGCCCGTCTCCACTGTATGGGCCCGTCTCCACTGTATGGGCTCGTCTCCACTGTATGGGCCCGTCCACTTCTAAATAGCCTCCTTTCCTCATCTCTTCTCCCTCTTCACCATGATTACTCACTCTCTCTCTCTCTCTTTTCTGCAGGTGACAGATTTCACCCCTCCCCAGTGTGAGGTGGTCAGTGTCTCATCGGTCGACTGCCCAGCTGACCCAGCATTCTGCAGCTCTGCCTTCTGGCAGCTCTCTGCCAACCTGACAGACGGCGTCAATGGCACAGGCATCACCAGCCTCAAACACCGCCAGGGAGCAGGCAGCCTCACCCACACGGACCTGAAGCAGACGGTTGTTGCAGCAGCGTTCAACGCTTCGTGCTGCTCTCTGACAGTGGAGCTGGTGGCGGTGGACAAAGCCATGAATGTCGGCACCTGTCTATACACCACCAAGGTAACCTGGCATCACAGGAGGCTGGTGAGGGGAGGACGGCTCATAACAGTGGCTGAAATTGAGTGAATGGAATGTTATCAAACACATGGAAACCATAGAAACCACGTGTTTGATACCGTTCCAGCCATTACTATGAGCCGTCCTCCCTAATTAAGGAGCCACCTGGGGGTGTGGTTCAATGTGGGTGTGTTATGTTCGCTATATCGTATCCTGACAGCAATTGTTGTTTGTCCCTCGAGTCACAGTCCCAAAGAGGCCACAGTACATTGGGTGAGAATTGCTTAGCAACCGCGTGACGTGTTTGGTCAAGAATCCCATGCGCTGAGCGTAATCAAAGAGAAAGAGGTGAAGAGAGGGATAACTGGTCCCAAAATCTGTTTACTCTGGCAGGTGGCGGTTTTTGTTTTGTTCACTCACCAAATGAGGAGTTTTTGTATGGAGGTCAATAAGTGTTGAATTTGATTAACAGAAAATGTAATGGCTTATTTGCTACATGTGGCTTATTTGATCTAATCTAAGTTTTACAGTGATTAGTTTATGAGTGTACTGTTATAAGTAGGACATGTGACATCCCTGCAACTTTGAGAAAAAAACACTTTGTATCGGAGCTGTGCCTGGTCGTCACAAGTTACCACAGCCACAAAGTCATAAACTCCGCCTATTTCTACAATTTATCTTCTTAAAAAATATATCTTAACCTTAAGCACACTGCTAACCGTGCTAGTGTGCTAAAGTCCAACCTCGAAACATAAATGGAGGAACCAGAACCTGTAAAAGGCAGGTGCTTGACAGCCCCCGTTCTGTTTCGTGGACAAATAATCTCATTGTTAGGGCGGAGACATAAGCATCATCATATATCCATATCTCTGATGAAAGTTGTTTGATGCTAACCGTAGCTCACGAATGTGAAGATGTGTGAGTTGGAGAAAATTACAAGCCTTTTATTTAAAAAAATAATAATTTAAAAATGAATTCTTTCAACATTAAAATTTGTGACAATAGATTGTTGTATGAACAATTCCAAAGCTCTGCATGCTAATGGTTGGATCGGCTGTGAAATAATTGTGCGGCAGCACAACTGGCACCTGTACTCTGTATAATTAGTGTCAACTGTGATTAGACTGTGCCTGGCAGTGGTCCCGTGTAGGCTAGAGATTTGAAATCAAAACCCAACCCTCAGGTAAAAAGCCATGACCTCAATTACTCATCTCTGTTTTGATCAAAACTGACTCTATGACCAAAATGATCCTATTTACACTTTGTAGTCAATAGGCAAGTTCTATTGATCCAGGTTCATTCAACCAAAACATAAATGATGAATAATAATTGTGAAGGAATGCAGGGCATGTGATTCTAACAGCTTGCTAAATCTATATTTCAACTATAAAAAATAATGTGTCTTAGCAGGATCCTTGTCCTGACTTTCCAGAATGCCTGAATTGCTTCGCCTTGATTTTCTGATTGGCTGGATACAAGTTTCAACATCCAATTATTTCAGATCTACTAGAGTGCAAGTTTCATCATGGCCCTGACTGTGGCGACACGTTGGCACATTAGAATTATTAGAATATGCCAGATATGAGTAAATTCTTGCATTCTGTCCATGCAGGCGTTTGCAGGCTACCTGAGACATGAACCAGATAGGTGGGAGGGCAAACAGGCTGTCTGCAGTTCATTCATCAATTTCCCTAAATGGATAAACTCAACTACTTTATTATTTTAACCAACACTAGGTTTTTAGCAAAAAAGTTGTTGTAGGTGTGACGTCATTCCGTCCAGCATTTTTTATTGACAAGACCTTCAGTGGAAACTCACTGTAGCAGGCATCTATTTTCTATGCAAATTGTCAACAAAAGATATCTGGACAAGGCATCATTGTAAATAATAATTTGTTCTTAATTTACTTACCTAGTTAAATAATATGTATATATTGTTTAATAAAACATGTATTTGATTAATAGCGATGCCTTGTAGGCCATTTTCAACCAAGTAAGTATTTTTTTAGTTCAGCTCCTCTTTAAGAGTGTTGAAGCTCAGCCGCACAAGTACTCTGGTGGTCAGAGAAAGTGCTACCAAACCTCTGGGCCAGAATTAGACTTATAGAACCCAAGTCTCTCTTTCTCCTCATCACTTAATCTCTCCCCCCCATTGCAGGTGACAGATGTCACCCCTCCCCAGTGTGAGGTGGTCAGCGTCTCGGTGGTCGACTGCCCAGCTGACCCAGCAGCCTGCAGCTCCGCCTTCTGGCAGCTCTCTGCCAACCTGACAGACGGCGTCAATGGCACAGGCATCGCCAGCCTCACACACCTCCAGGGCGTAGGCAGCCTCACCCACACGGACCTGAAGCAGACGGTTGTTGCAGCAGCGTTCAACGCTTCGTGCTGCTCTCTGACAGTGGAGCTGGAGGCGGTGGACAAAGCCATGAATGTCGGCACCTGTCGGTTTTCCATCATCCGCAACGCGGGACCGCCCTCCATCGCTCTGTCCCTCCCACTGTTGGTGTGTCTGCTGGTCTCTGCCTTCTTCACTACGTCCCTCAGAGACTTACTTATTTGATCTAATGCTGCGTTCATAACCAAGTGGGAATCTGTCATGTAAACGTTGTGAAGTGCATTCACATGCTTAGAACTGGTTGGGAAACAGTGATTTGGCTCATGGCCAACCAGCTGCGACAACCATAAACACAAAGTACAGCCATCATGCTTGCCAACTAATTATAGTTTTCAAAAGCCATATTAGATTAGATAGATAGATAAATAGATTGCTTTTAATAAGGTTTCGTTGCATTTAACTGCTGAAAATGCTGTTATCGAGTTAATTTCCTTAGCAGGTGACATCAGAGGTCAGCATTTGGGAGAAGTTGTAGCTCATGGGTGATAGACTAGTAATTACTAGTTGGAGGGGCGTTCAAGTGGTAAATGCCACCTTCCCACTTGGTTATGGTAATAGGGTAAGGCTCATGTGTTGACTGCCTTCCTGACACTGCCTCTTAATGCTAACGGTTACGTTCCAGGCCGACCATAGTGCAGAGATTGCATTGCATCAACAAATTTGCACTGTAAGATGTTTTCATTTTTGTAATATAATGTAAGTCTTCAGTTTACATCTGTCATGAATAAAACATCTCTGCTTTCCTACTGACTCTGTATTATAACAAGACAAATAACCTGAGGTAGTTTAGTAGCAATGTGAAACCGGTCTGATTTCACATATCAGTGAAACTAGATAGTGGTCAGTCTGCTTGACTAGGCTAGTAGTTTAGTGCTCAGGACACAGTTTAGGACACAGTTTAGAGTAAATAATGCTTTGACTGCACACATCCCACCCCAAGGGAGCAGCAGCATGATTGGCATAATAAAGAAATCCCCATCAAAATCCATCTGTTTAAACTAAAGATATGTTTTTTTTTGCATGGTCTGCTTCTCAATCTGCCGATGTCGCCATTCCTCATGTGTGGTGGAAGGTAACACCTACAGGGGTGTTTTTCAGACCAGCAGACATCCCAAAAATCGGTCTTCTCACGAAAACATTTGTAGCGTCCAAACAGTTTGGGCTACAAACCAGTGGCGGTCAATGCCGTTTAAGACGAGGATGGCCTTATTTCTATTACAACATATTTGATAACTGTCATTCATATTTCATTCACCCAGTTCATGTAACAGCGATAGGTTTAGGCTACTACGGCCGTGGCCAAAAGTTTTGAGAATGACACAAATATTAATTTTCACAAAGTCTGCTGCCTCAGTTTGTATGACGGCAATTTGCAAATACTCCAGAATGCTATGAAGAGTGATCAGATGAATGGCAATTAATTGCAAAGTCCCTCTTTGCCATGCAAATGAACTGAATCCCCAAAAAACATTGTGAGTGTTGACGAGGACAAGGCTGGAGATCACTCTGTCATGCTGATTGAGTTTGAATAACAGACTGGAAGCTTCACAAGGGGGGTGGTGTTTGGAATCATTGTTCTTCCTCTGTCAACCATGGTTACCTGCAAGGAAACAGGTGCCGTCATTATTGCTTTGCACAAAAAGGGCTTCACAGGCAAGGATATTGCTGCCAGTAAGATTGCACCTGAATCAACCATTTATCGGATCACCAATAACTTCAAGAATAGCGGTTCAATTGTTGTGAAGAAGGCCTCAGGGCACCCAAGAAAGTCCAGCAAGCGCTGGGACCATCTCCTAAAGTTGATTCAGCTGCGGGATCGGGGCACCAACAGTACAGAGCTTGATCAGAAATTGCAGCAGGCAGGTGAGAGTGCATCTGCACGCACAGTGAGCCGAATGTCCTTTGGAGGATGGCCTGGTGTCAAGAAGGGCAGCAAAGAAGCCACTTCTCTCCAGGAAAAACATCAGGGACAGACTGATATTCTGCAAAAGGTACAGGGTTTGGACTGCTGAGGACTGGGGTAAAGTCATTTTCTCTGATGAATCCCCTTTCCGATTGTTTGGGCCATCCGGAATAAAGCTTGTCCGGAGAAGACAAGGTGAGCCCTACCATCAGACCTGTGTCATGCCAACAGTAAAGCATCCTGAGACCATTCATGTGTGGGGTTGCTTCTCAGCCAAGGGAGTGGGCTCACTCACAATTTTGCCTAAGAACACAGCTATGAATAAAGAATGGTACCAACACATCGTCCGAGAGCAACTTCTCCCAACCATCCAGGAACAGTTTGGTGACGAACAATGCCTTTTCCAGGATAATGGAGCACCTTGCCATAAGGCAAAAGTGATAACTAAGTGGCTCGGGGAACAAAACATCGATATTTTGAGTCCATGGCCAGGAAACTCCCCAGACCTTAATCCCATTGAGAACGTGTGGTCAATCCTCAAGAGGCAGGTGGACAAACAAAAACCCACATATTCTGACAAACTCCAAGCATTAATTATGCAAGAATGGGCTGCCATCAGTCAGGATGTGGCCCAGAAGTTAATTGACAGCATGCCAGCGTGGATTGCAGAGGTCTTGAAAAAGAAGGGTCAACACTGCAAATATTGACTCTTTGCATCAACTTCATGTAATTCTCAATAAAAGCCGTTGACACTTATGAAATGCTTGCAATTATACTTCAGTATTCCATAGCAACAACTGACAAAAATATCTTAAGACTTTGAAGCAGCAAACTTTGTGAAAATTAATTTTTGGGTCATTCTCAAAACTTTTGGCCACGACTTTACATGATACTAACATTTTCCCTATCATTAGTCCAACATTTGCAAACAATATTTTCTATTGGACAAATTCAGGTATGTTTATCCCCGTTTTGTTCCATTTGCTTCCATTTAAGAAACGTTTTTCAACAGAATCGGCTGAATGAATACACCCCCGAACACATAGTTCACTTTCATAGCAGCCATGTTGTATTCCTTCTCACATCTATGCGCTCTCCTCCTCTCACCTCTTCCCTTCGCTTGTGGACTTCAATGAACAACACATCAGCTGTATGTAACCAAGCGAATAAAAACTTTTCTAAGCCAAAACGCTACACACAGCCTACACCGTTGTCACCATATTAACTAATATTAATATTAACCATATTAACTGTCATAGCATAGCTAATATAACTAACACTTTAGTAAAATCGCTACAATCATGCAGTAATGTTACAATGTACAGTCAGTAAGCAATTATACCGGCGGGCCTCGGTGGAAATACATTAGTAACACCAAAATCTTACCTTGACTTGGAAGAGTTCCAGTGTTGTGTTAAAGTCATAGCCAGCTAGTTAACATAGCATCTGCCATTCAGTAGGCTAATCTAGCTTGCTGCATTTGCAAGTGAAACTGAAAAAAAATGACTCTATTTATCTCTTGCTTCTCCTTCATTTTGGAATAAATTAATTTGTTCAAAACTGTTCAACTACTGTCTTTCTCTCTCTTTGAGTCAACTATACACAACATTTTATGCACTGCAGTGCTAGCTAGCTGTAGTTTATGCTTTCAGTACTAGATTTATTCTCTGATCCTTTAATTGGGTGGACAACATGCTGCAAGAGCAGTGATAGGTCCTCTGGAAGTTGTCATAATTACTGTGTAAGTCTATGGTAGGGGGTGAGAACCATGAGCCTCCTAGGTTTTGTATTGAAGTCAATGTACCCAGAGGACGGAAACAAGCTGTCCTCTGGCTACATCATGTGCGACCCTACAGACTGCTCGAGGCTACTGTAGACCTTATTTTCTAAATAGTGTGTGTTAATCAATTATTTGGTGACGTGATTATATTTAGTATAGTTTTATCTAAAAAATACATATGTTTAATGTTTTACAATTTAAAATGTATTTAATTCACTGAGGAGCCTCCACTGCTACAAACTAATATGATCCACCATCAAACGGTGAGACTCTCAGACATTTCTGTTGTTTTGCTCTACAAACAAACACCCATAAGCCTTATCAGAAGGTAACCTGGTACCAGTTTCAAAACTGAATGCGAAAGATATATGGAAGTACACTAGTGCCAAAAAAGGGGGTTATGCCACATTCACATGCCAGTCGGAACTAGGAAACTCCGACATTTGAGACTTGCTAATTCGTTGATCACAGCCTGTGATTAACTGCAACCAGTTAGAACATTTCAGAATTTCCTAGTTCCGACTAGCACGACATCAAATTTGGGTTAAAACACAATTTCTTGAGCTTTCTTATAATACAACCTGGGTTTTTCAATGTTTGAATACTTTCTGTTTGGCATGATTTTTTTGTATCTTATTTGTCACCATATATGAACAAGACTAACATGCGTGGGCTAGACCCTGGTGACCCTGATAAGATACAGGCATCCTTCCTAACTCAGTTGCTGGAGAGGAAGGAAACAGCTCAGGCCAATGGTGACTTTAAAACAGTTACATAGTTTAATGGCTGTGAAAGGAGAAAACTGAGGATGGATCAACAACGTTGTAGTTACTCCACAATACTAACCTAAATGACAGAGTGAAAAGGAAACCTGTAAAGAAACAAATATTACAAAACTGTATTTGTCCTGAATACAAAGCCCTATGTTTGGGGCAAATCCCGAAACAACTCATCACTGAGTACCACTCTTCATATTTTCAAGCATGGTGGTAGCTTCATCACGTTATGGGTATGCTCGTCATCGGCAAGGACTTGGGAGTTTTTTAGGATAAAAATAAATGGAATAGAGCTAAACACAGGCAAAATCCTAGAGAAAAACCTAGTTTTCTGCTTTCCAATAGACACTGGGAGACAAATTCTGCTTTCAGCAGGACAATAACCTAAAACACACTGGAGTTGCTTACCAAGACAACATTGAATGTTCTTAAGTCTACATGAAAATCTATGGCAAGACTTGAAAACGGCTGTCTAGCAATGATCAACAATCATTGTCTGTGACAGGCTTCCAGAAGGAATGGGAAAATAATAAGTGTTGTTGTTTTCAAATCTTTCTCCAGTTGTCAAAGCTCTTACATGATCTATTTATGTCCTCAGAAAGCATCATTTAATCACTGTAAAATGTGATTAGTTTATTTATTTGACTCAGAATGGTATGTAACGTCCTCAGTATGCTGTGATGGCATTCCCTTCATACTCCCCTGCTTTGATTTCTCATCAGCCACTTGAAAATGCTTTAAGTGTCACGCCCTGGTCTAAGTATTTTGTGTTTTTCTTCATGTATTGGGTCAGGCCAGGGTGTGGCATGGGGTTTTTGTATTGTGGTGTGTTTTGTCTTGGGGTTTTGGTGGTGGTATTGGGATTGTAGCTTAGTGGGTTATCTAGCAAGGTCTATGGCTGTCTGGAGTGGTTCTCAATCAGAGGCAGATGCTTATCGTTGTCTCTGATTGGGAACCATATTTAGGCAGCCATATTCTTTGAGTTTGTCGTGGGTGATTGTCCTTAGTGTCCTTGTTCCTGTCTCTGTGGTTTCACCAGATAGGTTAACTCGCACATCTACACGCCGCATTTTGGTCCGACTCTCCTTCACCAAAAGAGAACCGTTATAATGAGTAGCTCCAAATGTTTACACAAGCAAAGCGTTGACTCTTGTAATGTGAGAATAGCCTGCATCATTAAGGAAAGCTTAAAAAATCACTGTGAGAAATTGAGATCCCTGCATCATTAATCACTGTGACAAAATTGAGATCCCTTAATCACTGTGAGAATAGATACTGATCCCTGCATCATTAATCACTGTGAGAATGATTGAGATCCCTGCATCATTAATCACTGTGAGAATAGATTGAGATCCCTGCATCATTAATGAAAATAGATTGAAATCACAACTGCATCATTAATCACTGTGAGAATAGATTGAGATCCCTGCATCATTAATCACTGTGAGAATAGATTGAGATCCCTGCATCATTAATCACTGTGAGAATAGATTGAGATCCCTGCATCATTAATCACTGTGAGAATAGATTGAGATCCCTGCATCATTAATCACTGTGAGAATAGATTGAGATCCCTGCATCATTAATCACTGTGAGAATAGATTGAGATCCCTGCATCATTAATCACTGTGAGAATAGATTGAGATCCCTGCATCATTAATCACTGTGAGAATTCAAGATTGAATTAAAAAAGGATTCAATTTTTTTTTTCTCACCACACTACACACAATATCCCATTAAAATCTATATAGCTGGGTTTTGAACGGACAAATGTTGTTCTCCTTCTAATTCTTATATAGCACCACTCTTCAAATGGGAAGCATGGTGCCACAGAGCCTCGTCTCCTGTCCTCTCTATGTCTTTGTGTATTGTCTTCAGGTGTTTCTTCAGATGGCCAGTCTGTTTGAAGCACTCAGAGCAGATGTAAGGTTTCTCCCCCTGGTATTGTAATGATCAGCCCTTGCATACGAGCACCAGTGTCTCCTCCCCATGGTGCCACCCAGGTGAACATTCAGCTCCACACGCCTCTTGAACCGCTTCACACAGAGGGAGCAGGCCAATAGAACTGTCACAGATCGGGGAACGGGCCACGCCGCTGTGGACCATCTGCTCATGCTTAGTCAGGCCAGCGGTGCAAAGGTCTTGCTGCAAAGCTGATCACCATGGACGCGGGCGTGGCGGTCTGAGGCCCTTGAGGTTGGGGAAGTCCTGCCGAGCTGCAAAGTCTGTAAGAAAACCAGACTACATGGAGGCATGACTCTCTAAAAGCAGCATTTCAGTCTGCACACTGGAAAACGTTTCGGTGGAGTCTGCCAGGATCTGGTATGGAACCAACCACATCGGTTGTGAAAGAACCAATCACATCAGTGGGCTCTGGGGGACTTTTGAAGCCAGACGAAGCTGTTGAACGGAATAGGTTGATAGAGGGAGAAAATAATTAAGGTGTTAAGCGGCAGGTGGTGGAAGCTATTAGGAGAAGGGTTCACATTCTAGTTGGCGAGGGCTGGTGCGGCAACAAGGGCTCTGACAGGCGGCGCTGTGGGTTAGAAGAGAAACTGGTCTGTGTGCCCAGACCTCTTAGCTCTTTCTCTGTGACCTTTGACCAGCTCCGCCAATCATGTGCCTCCAGGTGAGGCCTTGGTGACCTTTGCTCAGCCTGGGCTAGCGCCAATAGTCTCTGAGCCTGAGGTCATGCTTCTCTTCTTGGATTTGGAAACCTCCAACAATAGGTGACTGTCTGGTCGGAGAGGTCACATCAGTCAAGCTCCTCCCTCTTCCTCACTGATGATGTGGTTAATCCACTAGAATTGTCTCTACTACATCCTGGTCAACGTGTGATTCCCTGGACTTTTCTCCTCTGTTCTCACCTTTGAGTAGTCGTGGTCTAGAGGGGCGGTTTGCTCTTCTCTGGGTTTCTTAGAAACCACTGGAGATGGAGTACTGTTCTGGGGGCAGGGCCTTAAGCGGAGGCGGAGACCAGAGAGGAGCGCTTCACGTTGACTTGACTTTCTGCCACCACCTACCTGGACAACAATCTCCTCCTTTTTCTCGCCGGCAGGGGACGTCTCCGTAGCGACAGACCTGGTTGTCACAGCTTCCGTAGACGTGGCAGGGAGGGAAGAAAGCCCTCCCTCATCTTCCTGCCCTTCATCTTCCTCTCCCCCCTTTTTCCTCCTCCTCTTCCTCCAACCACAGCAGGGCGCGTACTTGGGGTACTACTGACAAATGAGCTAAAAACTGTGTCTTAGACATTTGAAAGGGGCAAGAGGGTGAGGGTGTACCATACCAGTGACTGCTGTTCTGCTCCAGGGGCCTGGCCTGCACTACCACTGGTAACCTCTCTGGTCCTGGGCTGGGATGGGATGAGAGCCTGGGGGGCCTCCTGGGTGTCTGGATCTCCCTGGAGGACGGCCGCTGCGGCTCCTGAGGTAGACTGGGTGGTGGGAAGCCTTTCCTGGGTGTAACGGTTGATCAGGGCCCTGACGGCTCCAGGAGGGACCAGGGCTACAGAGGGACAGGACGGAGAAAGGTGGCGGGGATAGTGGAAAGCGAGAGACGCAGAGAGAGACAGAGAAAGAACAAAAGACAGAGAGAATAACAGTGGAGAGGTAATTATAGATATTATTAGAGCCTGGTTCTCATTCCAATACTGTTTAATACATTGTAATAAGATGTGTGATTCAGAAGCAGGTCTCCCTAGTTCCAACCTCTGCCTGGTAACTCTCTGAGAGGTTGTCTGCGGACCAGAGTCGGGAGATCTCCCCCCTCCTTCTTCAGCAGTATGTACCCAGGGGAGTAGTCATCAGAATAGTCTGCCTCCTGATGGGGGGGGGGAATGGCACAATCAACCACAAAAGCTTAGGGTCATTGAAAACTCTGACAAAGACTGTGAGGCCGATGTACATAAGCTTAAATAAACAAGTGATACTAGCAAGCGCAGTGTGAAGGTTTCTCTTTTTTTCTGGGTTCACCAACAACAGGTTGAGTATAGAGAGGTGGATGAATTGACAAGACAGCACAAACAGATCTGGGACTTAGACTAGCTGGGGACTCAGGCTAGAAGCCTGTCTTACCCAGTCCACCTCCTGTTTGATCAGAACAAAGGCCATCTGTGGGTTGCCCTCCTCGTCATACGCTCCACAGTGCAGCTCAGTCCCCTGGTCCTCCTCCCGCAGGTGCTGCTCCCCAGCCCAAGGTAAAGCCTGCTTTGTCAGAACTGAAAATACCAGACCAGGAGAGAGTTGTACTTAGGAAAAACACTCTGAGTTAAAGTTTAGAAACCAACTGATGTGACAGAACATTTCAACATCCTGTGTTGCAACCATACAAATAGAATCCCGTCAAATTGCCAGTGTTTGAGGTTCCAAGTACGTTCTATGTTATCTATTTCTATGGTTGCAACATACCTATCATTTTGGGTGACATATCAATCCCTAGGTTATGAAGGATCTCTTATCAGTCATTTATGAATGCATAATAGTATAGACTACAACTCTCAAAACGATATGTTCTGCCTAATATTGTAGTCTATACAAATTAAACGTAGCTACATGAAGTAGTTTTGGAAAAATTAGCTGTGATTCTACATGCTCAGCTAGCTAGTTATCAGGATGTGTGATCATGGGTGAGTAATTAGAACGTAGATAGATAGTTAGCTACAGTGGATAACGTTTTCACCTCACCGCATTGAACGCCGATGTCACATTTTCCGATACGTGTAGCACTTTGACTCGGTCTGGGCTCTGTGGTTTTGGCGTTCACTTTCACCGGTCCATCTCTTCGTTATTTCATTGGATCGACGCCTCGATTTGAGGTCCTTGTTCTCTTTTTTTATTCTGGATATTTCGGCTCGCAGTTCCTCAATAGTTGTTTCGAAAAGTTTCATTGTCTCGGTGACTGCAGTATTCAATACACTCTCCATAACAGAGGCGAACTGAATTTGAAACCCTTCGTTCGACATGTGGGTGGCAGACAACTTCAACCAACACTCATATACATGTACAATCGATTATTATTTCGAATATAACTTACAAGATTGATCAGAACATGGCTTCTTCTTCTATGGACACGGCACACAGTGCTTTGTGTGACGAACTGAGTGGTGTGTAGATTTCCTGTAAATATTTTACACCATTTTATAAAAATAGCCGGATTATATTTTCAACCTTTTTTACAGTCAACGTGAGAACATGCAAAGGTTTTGTTCAAATAAAGACATCTCTCCAGAGAGGAGCGTAGTGTAGATTGTCCCACTACCAGATCCGTAGGTTTGTTTCCGGAAGTGCTATTGTTTTTTGGGAATGACTTTAGCAAAGATTTGTTATAACTAGACCAAGCTAGACACAGCCTGTTGTTTCCAATGGGAACAAATTAGTCATAGTGGGCAGAACAAGGAAAGAGCCAATCACGAACTAGCAAGATCCTATTGGCGCGTTCTAGCGTTTATCTGCATATTTCCGTTACTTCCCCCTCCTCGCCTTGACGTTCCTTGTAAACAACGTGATTTTAAAAAAAACTTTCGCACATGGTACACTCTGTTTATAACATGAAATAGTTTGGGGAACAGAAAATTGTTTTGAGATCAAATCTCAAATTTCATCGACGAGCAAAATGTCGTTCCATATTCTCCCACTAACGGCCAGTAGATTTCCTGTCACTACCATATTTGGTAGTGAATGGAAAGGCTAAGCGGATGCTTTACATTTTATACATCCGGTGAAATGTCTGTCTCATTGTTCTATCTGTGATTTTAGTGTTGGCTCTGTAACTATCAAACGCTAGTTACCTAACTGTCATAAGCTTGCGGTCTTTCAATGCCTATGGTATTTCTTTGTTCGAATATCCTCATACAGTAAATGCTACATCTTATATCTAGAAAGTATTAAAATTGTTATTAGGACCGTCATTGAAAGAGACAACATCCAACAGTAGCTAGCTAGCTTCCTAGCCTTTTGCTGAGTTGGATCGTAACACTGACCCACCTGAACAAAAGTACCTAAATGTTACGAACTCTTAACTGTAGCTAGCTACACATAGACAGTTTGCTATGATGTCTGAAGCCATCATAACCTTCCAGTCTCAGCTCTCCGGAGTCATGGAGACTGTATTCAAGGCTGCTATGTACGAGATCACCAAGCTGGTGGACGATAGCTTCCTGAAGGAGATGTCCCGCAGCCGGGAGCAGGTCGAGTCACTGAAGAAGCGGCTGCAGTGGTCGGAGAACAGACGCAGGGATAGGGACAAAGAGCGAGACCGGAGGGGGAAGTGTGCGGACTGTGGGAGAGCTGACGAGGAAGCCGAGGAGAGAAGCTCTGGAACCTCACAGACAGGTGAAAAGAGAGACATCAAAACACATATCTACAATGTACAAAACATTAGGAAAACCTGCTCTTTCCATGACCGACTAACCAGGGGAAAGCTATTTCCCCTAATTAATGTCACTTATTAAATCCACTTTAAGTGTCGATGAAAGGGGTGAGACAGGTTAAATATGAATTTTTAAGCCTTGAGACATGGATTGTGTATGTGTGCCATTCAGAGGGTGAATGGGCAAGACAAAATATTGAAGTGCCTTTGATGGGTATGGTAGTAGGTGCCAGGCGCACTGGTTTGAGTGTGTCCAGAACTGCAATGCTGCTGGGTTTTTCATGCTCAACAGTTTTCCATGTGTATCAAGAATGGTCCACCACCCAAAGGATATCCAGCTAACTTCACACAACTGTGGGATGCATTGGAGTCAACATGGGCCAGCATCCCTTTGGAACGCTTTCAACACCTTCTAGAGTCCATGCCCCAGACAAATTAATGCTGTTCTGAGGGAAAAATGGGGTTGCAAATCAATTATATATGTATGTATATATACTAACATACATACATACATACATACATACATACAATACCAGTCAAATGTTTGGACACTCCTACTCATTTAAGGGTTTTTCTTTATTTCTTTTACTGTTTTCAACATTTTTGAATGATAGTGAAGACACCAAAACTATGAAATAACACATATGGAATCATGTAGTAACCAAAAAAGTGTTAAACAAATCACAAAATATTTTATATTTGAGATTCTTCAAAGTAGCAACCCTTTGCCTTGATGACAGCTTTGCACACTCTTGGCATTCTCTCAACCAGCTTCACCTGGAATGCTTTTCCAACAGTCTTGAAGGAGTTCCCACGTGTGGTGAGCACTTGTTGGCTAATTTTCCTTCACTCTACGGTTCAACTCATCCCAAACCATTTCTATTGGGTTGAGGTCGGGTGATTGTGTAGGCCAGGTTATCTGATGCAGCACTCCATCACTCTCCTTCTTGGTCAAATAGCCCTTTCTAAATTAATCACAGACAGTGTCACCAGCAAAGCACCATCATACCACCTCCTCCATGCTTCACGGTGGGAAGCACACATGCGGAGATCATACATTCACCTACTCTGCGTCTCACAAAGACACTGCGGTTGGAACCAAAACTCTCAAATTTGGACTCATCAGACCAAAGAGCAGATTTCCACCAGTCTAATGTCCATTGCTTGTGTTTCTTTGCCCAAGCAAGTCTCTTCTTCTTATTGGTGTCCTTTAGTACTCTTTTTTTTGCAGCAATTTGACCATGAATTCGCAGATGAGTAGGTAAACCACCACTACCCTCAGTATTATTGGGCAACATGCAATCATTTGAATTCAAACTGGATGATCTACGGCTAAGACTATCCTACCAACGGGACATTAAAAACTGTAAGGCCATAAGCAAACAAGACAATGCTCACCCAAAAGCAGCGCTCCTAGTGGCCGGGGACTTTAATGCAGGCAAACCTGAATCCGTTTTACCTCATTTCTACCAGCATGTCACATGTGCAAGTAGA
The DNA here is from genome assembly GCF_018296145.1 of Oncorhynchus tshawytscha. Lineage (NCBI taxonomy): Eukaryota > Metazoa > Chordata > Actinopteri > Salmoniformes > Salmonidae > Oncorhynchus > Oncorhynchus tshawytscha. Next base: position 186,221 of record NW_024609671.1, read on the forward strand.
GGGAAATAAACTCTAGACCACCTTTACTCCACATACAGAGACGCATACAAAGCTCTCCCTCCATTTGGCAAATCTGACCATAATTCTATCCTCCTGATTCCTGCTTACAAGCTAAAACTAAAGCAGGAAGAACCAGGGACTCGCTCAATACGAAGTGGTCAGATGACAAGGATGCTACGCTACAGGACTGTTTTGCTAGCAAAGACTGGAATATGTCCCGGGATTCATCCAATGGCATTGAGGAGTATACCACCTCAGTCACCGGCTTCATCAATAAGTGCATCGACGATGTCATCCTCACAGTGACCGTACATACATTCCCCAACCAGAAGCCATGGATTACAGGCAACATCCGCACCAAGCTTAAGGCTAGAGCTGCCGCTTTCAAGGAGCGGGACACTAATCCGGATGCTTATATAAGAAATCTCGCTATGCCCTCAGACAAACCATCGAACAGGCAAAGCGTCAATACAGGACTATGATTGAATCCTACTACACCGGCTCTGACGCTCGTCGGATGTGGCAGGGCTTGAAAAATATTACGGACTACAAGGGGAAACCCAGCCACAAGCTAAATGTCTATCTGCTCGCTTCGAGGCAAGCAACACTGAAGCATTAATGAGAGCACCAGCTGTTCCGGATGACTGTGTGATCACGCTCTCTGTAGCGGATGTTAGCAAGACCTTTAAAAAGGTCAACATTCACAAACTCTCTGGGCCAGACGGATTACCAGGATGCGGACCAACTGGCAAGTATCTTCACTGACACTTTCAACCTCTCCCTGACCGAGTCTGTAATACCTACATGTTTCAAACAGACCACCATAATCCCTGTGCCCAAAAAAGGGAAGGTAACTTGCCTAAATTATTAGCGCCCCGTAGCACTCACGTCTGTAGCCATGAAGTGCTTTGAAAGGCTGGTCATGGCTCATATCAACACCATCATGCCGGAAACCCTAGACCCACTCCAATTTGCATACCACCCCAGCAGATCCACTTCCGGCGCCGACAGAGATGGCCGCCTCGCTTCGCGTTCCTAGGAAACTATGCAGTTTTTTGTTTTTTTACACAAGGCTAATCTGAAAACAAGACTCCCTAAATTGTATCAGCATATTGATTGCGCAACCAGGGCTGGCAAAACCTTGGATCACTGCTATTCTAACTTCCGCAACGCATATAAGGCCCTGCCCCGCCCTCCTTTCGGAAAAGCTGACCACGGCTCCATTTTGTTGATCCCTGCCTACAGACAGAAACTAAAACAAGAAGCTCCCACGCTGAGGTCTGTTCAACGCTGGTCCGACCAATCTGATTCCACACTCCAAGACTGCTTCCATCACGTGGACTGGGATATGTTTCGCATTGCGTCAGACAACAACATTGACGAATACGCTGATTCGGTGTGCGAGTTCATTAGAACGTGCGTTGAAGATGTCGTTCCCATAGCAACGATTAAAACATTCCCAAACCAGAAACCGTGGATTTGATGGCAGCATTCGCGTGAAACTGAAAGCGCGAATCACTGCTTTTAATCAGGGCAAGGTGACCAGTAACATGACCGAATACAAACAGTGTAGCTATTCCCTCCGCAAGGCAATCAAACAAGCTAAGCGTCAGTATAGAGACAAAGTAGAATCTCAATTCAACGGCTCAGAGACAAGAGGTATGTGGCAGGGTCTACAGTCAATCACGGATTACAAAAAGAAAAACAGCCCCGTCACGGACCAGGATGTCTTGCTCCCAGGCAGACTAAATAACTTTTTTGCCCGCTTTGAGGACAATACAGTGCCACTGACATGGCCTGCAACCAAAACATGCGGCCTCTCCTTCACTGCAGCCGAGGTGAGTAAAACATTTAAACGTGTTAACCCTCGCAAGGCTGCAGGCCCAGACAGCATCCCCAGCCGTGCCCTCAGAGCATGCGCAGACCAGCTGGCTGGTGTGTTTACGGACATATTCAATCAATCCCTATCCCAGTCTGCTGTTCCCACATGCTTCAAGAGGGCCACCATTGTTCCTTTTCCCAAGAAAGCTAAGGTAACTGAGCTAAACGACTACGTAGCACTCACTTCCGTCATCATGAAGTGCTTTGAGAGACTCCACCATACCTGACACCCTAGACCCACTCCAATTTGCTTACCGCCCAAATAGGTCCACAGACAATGCAATCTCAACCACACTGCACACTGCCCTAACCCATCTGGACAAGAGGAATACCTATGTGAGAATGCTGTTCATCGACTACAGCTCGGCATTTAACACCATAGTACCCTCCAAGCTCGTCATCAAGCTCGAGACCCTGGGTCTCGACCCCGCCCTGTGCAACTGGGTACTGGACTTCCTGACGGGCCGCCCCCAGGTGGTGAGGGTAGGCAACAACCTCTCCACCCCGCTGATCCTCAACACTGGGGCTCCACAAGGGTGCGTTCTGAGCCCTCTCCTGTACTCCCTGTTCACCCACAACTGCGTGGCCACGCACGCCTCCAACTCAATCATCAAGTTTGCGGACGACACAACAGTGGTAGGCTTGATTACCAACAATGACGAGACGGCCTACAGGGAGGAGATGAGGGCCCTCGGAGTGTGGTGTCAGGAAAATAACCTCACACTCAACATCAACAAAACTAAGGAGATGATTGTGGACTTCAGGAAACAGCAGAGGGAACACCCCCCTATCCACATCGATGGAACAGTAGTGGAGAGTGTAGCAAGTTTTAAGTTCCTCGGCATACACATCACAGACAAACTGAATTGGTCCACCCACACAGACAGCATCGTGAAGAAGGCGCAGCAGCGCCTCTTCAACCTCAGGAGGCTGAAGAAATTCGGCTTGTCACCAAAAACACTCACAAACTTCTACAGATGCACAATCAAGAGCATCCTGGCGGGCTGTATCACCGCCTGGTACGGCAACTGCTCCGCCCACAACCGTAAGGCTCTCCAGAGGGTAGTGAGGTCTGCACAACGCATCACCGGGGGCAAACTACCTGCCCTCCAGGACACCTACACCACCCAATGTTACAGGAAGGCCATAAAGATCATCAAGGACAACAACCACCCGAGCCACTGCCTGTTCACCCCGCTTTCATCCAGAAGGCGAGGTCAGTACAGGTGCATCAAAGCTGGGACCGAGAGACTGAAAAACAGCTTCTTTCTCAAAGCCATCAGACTGTTAAACAGCCACCACTAACATTGAGTGGCTGCTGCCAACACACTGACTCAACTCCAGCCACTTTAATAATGGGAATTGATGGGAAATGATGTAAAATATATCACTAGCCACTTTAAACAATGCTACCAAATATAATGTTTACATACCCTACATTATTCATCTCATATGTATACGTATATACTGTACTCTATATCATCTACTGCATCTTTATGTAGTACATGTATCACTAGCCACTTTAACTATGCCACTTTGTTTACATACTCATCTCATATGTATATACTGTACTCAATACCATCTACTGTATCTTGCCTATGCCGCTCTGTACCATCACTCATTCATATATCTTTATGTACATATTCTTTATCCCCTTACACTTGTGTGTATAAGACAGTAGTTTTGGAATTGTTAGTTAGATTACTTGTTGGTTATTACTGCATTGTCGGAACTAGAAGCACAAGCATTTCGCTACACTCGCATTAACATCTGCTAACCATGTGTATGTGACAAATAACATTTGATTTGATTTGATTTTGTGATGATGCAATCACAATCCACACTGCCCTTTCCCACCTGGACAAGAGGAACATCCTATGTGAGAATGCTGTTCATTGACTACAACTCAGTGTTCAACGCCATAGTGCCCACAAAGCACATCTAAACACCTCCTTCTGCAACTGGATCCTGGACTTCCTGACAGGGAGTAGTGGTGGTTTACCTACTCGTCTGTGAATTCATGGTCAAATTGCCACAAAGGAACCACTACTAAAGGACACCGATAATAAGAAGACTTGCTTGGGCCAAGAAAAACAAGTAATGGACATTAGACCGATGGAAGTCTGTCCTTTGGTCTGATGAGTCCAAATTTGATTTTTAGTTCCAACCGCCATGTCTTTGTGAGACGCAGAGTAGGTGAACAGATGATCTCCGCATATGTATTTCCATGCATGGAGCAGGTGGTGTGATGTGTGGGGTGCTTTGCTGGTAACGCAGTCTGTGATTTATTTAGAATTCAAGGCACACTTAACCAATGTGGCTACCATAGCATTCTGCAGCAATATGCCATCAGCGATATGACATCTGGTTTGCGCTTAGTGGGACTATTATTTGTTTTTCAACAGGACAATGACCCAACATACCTCCAGGCTGTGTAAGGGCTATTTGACCAAGAAGGAGAGTGATGGAGTGCAGCATCAGATGACCTGGACTCCACAATCACCCGACCTCAACCCAATTGAGATGGTTTTGGATGAGTTGGACCACAAAGTGAAGGAAAGCAGCCAACAAGTGCTCAGCATATGTGGGAACTCCTACAGGACTGTTGGAAAAGCATTCCAGGTGAAGCTGGTTGAGAGATTGCCAAGACTGTTCAAAGCTGTCATCAAGGAGAAGGGTGGCTACTTTGAAGAATCTCAAATATAAAATATATTTTGTTTTCTTTAACACTTTTTTTTGGTTTCATGATTTCATGTGTTTCTTCATAGTTTTGATGTCTTCACTATTATTCTACAATGTAGAAAATTGTACAAATAAAGACAAACTCTTGAATGAGTAGGTGTGTCCAAACTTTTGACTGGTACTGTACATACATACAATCAGTGGAGGCTGCTAAGGGATGGAAGGCTCATAATAATGGCTGGAACGGAGTAAATGGAATGACATCAAACTCATGGAAACCATGTTTGAAGTATTTGATACCATTCCATTGATTCTGCTCCAGCCATTACTATGAGCCCGTCCTTTCCAATTAGGGTGCCCCCAACCTCCTGTGATAAATATAGAATCACTCTGAAGTGGGGCTGCTGTAATGTGTACATTCCATACTTTAGTGATCAGACAGTATTGGTTTAAGAAAGGAGTCAGTCATGGGTGGTGGTGGCATCTTAATAAGATGTTTTCTTTCCTTCATCTGATGTGAGGAGACTCTATTATCCACAATGTTACTTACCTTTTACTCCAAATGAAATGTTCTCTTTGTTTACCTGTGGCCAGGTGTGGAGAGGGGGCGTGGCCTGAAGCAGGAGAAGGTACCAGGGGAGGAGTGGAGCAGCTGTGGGGGCGTGGCCAGGGAAACAGCCTTAAATGATCTGGAGGAGGCTGAGGCCACCAGCCCTAGGAGAATCTCTGAGGTAGGTAGGGGACGGACTAAACACCTGTGGGGGGTGTGGTGTTACAGAATGTTCAGGTGGAAATATATTGTACATAACAGATTGTCTGTCACAAAGAATAGGGCAGCCATTTTCAAACCTCTCCTCATATTTGAACTGTTCCAGAACTTAAACACTTCATTCAACTTGTCAACAAATCATCAAGTCCTTCACTACTTGAATCAAGTATGCTAGTTCAGGGCTACGACAAAGTTGTGAGATGTCTGGGGGTCCCAGAGGAGAGTTCTGAATATAGAACCATCATGTCAGCTCTATTCAATCACTGTCAGTTTATCCATTATTTAGTCAGAATCATTTGCTCTTCCAGTCCACAGAGGTCAGAGGTCAGAAGCTGGACAGTCTGCTGAAAGAGGAGCCTCTCCACAACACTGAGCTACAGGAGAGATGGGGCGTCTGCCTGGATGGTGAGTTGAAGAGTGTACCACAAATATAACACAGACAATAACCTACTTTTTATGATGATGAGAATGATAACAAGAGTAACTTATAGTAAGTATGCTGTTTCATTTAAAATGTATTCATTATTATACATGGAAAGTCAACTTGAAACTGTAAGTAGACATTTAACATTACAGTTACTCTACTACCGTTTCTAGTAATTCTAATGTCTTAAATATTAATGCTTCTAATGCCTCGTGTCCCCTGTGTTTTCAGGGGCCGATGGTTCAGACATCTCGGGGCCCAGTAAGAGTTTTATTCAGCAGGATCTACAGCGGTGCCAGAATGACTGGGCTTCTGGTCTAGACCAGCATCCTGAACCACCGGGCCCCGAGGGAGACCCAGGAGACCCCAGTCAACCTCTCTACCGCCCCCGCTACAGCATGGAGGAACTGGGGGTCGGCTTTGAGAAGTCTGGTTACGGCAGTAGTGGTAGTGGCGACCATCTTCTAGACATGGAAGGGCTGGATAGGCTTCCTGGTTCTCCGTCTCGTCTGGGAGCGCTGAGCTACAGAGCTGCAGGTCACTACCAGGTGGACCTGGGGGGGTCTGAGGGGGGAGACCATCACCATCGCTCCCACATGCCTCGCTCCCATCGGAGCCGGAGGGAGCAGGTGGGGTCGCCAATGCCATCCCCCCACCCGGAGGTGGGAGACCTGAACTGCCTGTTGATCAACGAGGAGGGGTACCTGCAGGACTCCAGCGTCTTGTACCCTGAACACGGTGTCCCAGAGTCAGTTAGTAGAGCCGGCCACAGGGGGCTAACCTCCATCCACTCTGGAAGCTCAGCCCACAACAACAACACAGAGAGCCTGTATGATGCTGCTGACGACTTTGGACTCTCTTTAAACCTCAGAGATCGTTCACAAGAGCAGGTAACAGGAGGAGGAGGGGGGAGGTGTCATACCTGCAATCAGTGCAGCATGACCTTCCCAGACTCTGGTTCTCTCAAGGTCCACAAGCAGAAACACAAAACGGGGAGAGGGTCGAGTACAGGGTCAGGGTCTGGGCCTCTGTACTCCTGCACCCAGTGCGGTAAGACCTTCACCCAGGCCTGCAACCTCAAGGTCCACCAGCGAGTCCACCAGGCCAAGGGACTCCACCTCTGCAGCCACTGCGGCAAGGGCTTCACCTCCTTCTCCGACCTGAAGAGGCACAAGTGCAGCCAGACCACAGACAAGCCCTACTGCTGCTCCATCTGTGGGAACAAGTTCAGTCGGCTCTGGAACCTGAAGGTGCATCAGCGCATTCACACGCAGGAGAAACCCCACTGCTGCAATATGTGTGACAAGAGCTTCACACGGGCAGACATTTTGAAAGTGCACCTGCGCACCCACACTGGGGAGAGACCATACTGCTGTTCTGTGTGTGGACTCAGCTTCAAACGACTGGCACATCTGAAGTCACACCAGCGCAAACACAGGCCAAATCTCCTGGACTGATTTTTTTATTGATACATTTTTTTGTTATATAGCAGACACTTACAATTGCTACATGAATCTTCGGACAGCTAGTTTTATTATTTCATTTGACATTGAGAACATTTCTTGTGATCAGTTCTTTATTAATAAGGACATTGAAAATATGAACATGTTTGCTGTGATCTAGTGTACAATAAATTAGGCAGCTCTGCTATTCTTACAACTTTGCCCAGTCAAAAAGGCGGAACTACTTTTCTATGAGTTCTGATCCTTCTAGCCTTGATTTTAATTTTTATAACATATACAGTATTTCACTTTTTAATATGTATAGTTTTTACTAGGTGTTGTCCAATGAATTCTGTAACCCTCTTCAAATCAAGTTTGATTGGAAAATGCTGTTCAAATGAGGACATGCATTATCAAATCTTTGTACTCCCTGACTAAGGCCATGCAGCCGAAACGCGTCGGAGTTTAATCTTTTTTCATTTAACATGCCGTACAAATGAAGGCATTTTAATAAATTATTTTCAGAGTGCCTTGGTCCTCCTTTTTGATGAAAATATGAACGTTTGTAAATCTGTGTGTTGGTTAAGAATTCACGCCATACATGAACTGTCTATGAATTGTCTGTCAAAATTATCATGCCAACCTAACAGACATTTGAATATGGGGCATTCATGTGCTCGTGGGACGTCGTAAGTCTGCCATGATTGTGTTCAAGTGCATTTAAAGTCTGACCAATTCTTCAACCAATAAGATTTTAGATATCTGGATTGCTAGCTAACATTGCTAATAATGAAGTTAGCTTGTGACGTGTTGATAGGACGGTTCAGCATGAACAACAAAATAATCAACAATAAGATCGTATAGTCCTGTCAGAGTCAACAGTCTCAGTTCGAAACCTTAGTCCTACCAGAACCTTTGGTTGAGAGTGTGAGTCCTTAAATGGAAGTCCAAGACCAAATAAATGTTTGTAACCCAAAGGAAGCCCCCCTCCCAAAAAGGTAATCCAACCAGATCTAAATTTAAAAGCAATAATCCAACAGAAAAGACACAATGGGCCACATTCCCCTGCGCTATGTCTAGATATTTTCACTAGCGCCAGGACAACACCAGTATCGAGATATTTTTTTAGATGAAAAATGAAAACATGGAGCAGACTTAATCTTTTAGTCCTTTTAAAAAGCTGCTGTATGTAAAATACTGTGTGCTATAGCTTGGAAAAGAAATACATGGGACTCTGGATGACAACATAGTGATGTTTGTTTAGGACTGTTTTGCTAAAGAACTCCACTTTAGTGTTTTGTTTCCTTATCACGACACTGGTGTCATCCAGGCCTCTAATTTTCATCAAAACAGTGGACTGTGATAGGAAAGAGGCCTACAAATCCCTCTTAGCACACAGCAAACAATGCTACCTCTCTTCCACAATGGGCTTGCAGTCAATTCAAGATGGCACCTGTGGGGTGGACACGCCTCCCCACCACACCCATATCTGCAACCTTAAAGGCCAACTGCATAATAGGCAATTATATTCCCAACACAGTACGTTAACATGGACAAAGATTCCAAGAACACGGGATGAGATGTTACTATCCTTTGTGCAAGCACTTCCAAGAGTTAATGAACAGTGAGCGTGGTGAAATTTGGGGAGCGCATCGTCAGTAGTGTACCTTTGGTTCCTAGGGTGTTTCGGCCTTTCACACTATACACCCTCCCCAAAGGCGGCCAGCGACAGGGTGATCAATCCTACGCTTGCGTCCCATTCCCAATTAGTCATAGGAGTTGCCTTGTTGATAGCCAACATCCCATGGGACTATGCATGGCAGGGGCGTCCTCCTCCCTGAGTCAAGCATTGTTGACCGCATACCTCCTGGCCCTCTCACTTCGGGGCCCAGCTGGGGTCTTTCCTCTTCATCCAGAGCCACTGACTGCTGCCTTCTGCCGCCTCCGATATAGCTTTGATTGCCGAACGCTGGCTCTGGCCCTTAATTCCCAGGTCTCTAAGCAGTCTGGTTGTAGATGTTGCCACAAAACCTCTGCAGCCCAAGACAAGACTAAGTACATACAGCAACACATTATTTAGATTTATTTTAGGGGCAATGTTTCATTTCACTTTCACATTATGCTTTCTTGGTAAAGCATGTTATAAGCTAGCTTGCTTAACATTGACAATATGGTCAAACTACCTACAGTACACTGAACAAAAAATATGAATGCAACATGTACAGTGTTGGTCTCGTGTTTCATGAGCTGAAATAAAATATCCCAGAAATGTTCCATATGCACAAAAAGCTTACTTTAACATTTGTTTACATCCTTGTTAGTGAGCGCTTCTCCTTTTGCCAAGATAATCCATCCACCTGACAGGTGTGGCATATGAAGAATCTGATTCAACAGCATGATCATTATGCAGGTGTACCATGTGCTGGGGACAATGAAAGGCCACTCTAAAATGTGCTGTTTTGTCTCACAACACAATGCCACAGATGTTTTAAGTTTTGATGGAGCGTTCAATTGGCATGCTGACTGCAGGAATGTCCACCAGAGCTGTTGCCTGAGAATTGAATGTTCATTCTTCTACCATAAGCCACATCTAACATCGTTTTAGAGAATTTAGCTGTACATCTAACCGACCTCACAACCGAAGACCATGTGTATGGCGTTGTGTAGGCTAGCAGTTTGCTGATGTCAACGTTGTGAACAGAGTGCCCAATAGAGGCGGTGGGGTTATTGTATGGGGAGGCATAAGCTATGGACAACAAACACGATTATTGCATTTTATCGATGGCAATTTCAATGCAAAAAAATACCTTGACGAGATCCTGAGGCCCATTGTGAGGCACCTTTTTTTAAAGGTATATGACCAACAGATGCATAGCTGTATTCCAAATCATGTGAAATCCATAGATTAAGGCCAAATCAATGTATTTCAATTGACTGATTTCCTCATATGAAATGTAACTCTGCAACATATTTGAAATTGTTGCATGTTGCGTTTATATTTTTGTTCAGTATACATTATCCAAATTGATACATTTTGTAGATGTCAAACATTTGTTTGTTCACATCTTTTGGTTGAAAAGATGAAGGGTCAGTGGTGAAACGTGCAACTGGAGTAACAACATTTTTCCCCCACTCTTAATTATGACTTAGAGGGTCATTCAAGTGAAACTTCCCAGTCTTTCAAGTAAGTAGCTTAAACCTGCAGAACATAAAAACCATGACGTGAGACGTGAAGTCAGTACACCTAAATTTAAACTTGATTTCAGGCATCTAACTTACCTAATGAATAACAAATGACAAGTAACAAGAATTTCTGTTGTTTTTTTAAACAATTAATCAACTGCTAATTCAAAATCAACTTTTTATTTTCTACACTTTTACTACATCTTTCTGTCATGGCATGATTCTTCCAAACAACAAAAGCGACTAAATGTTAATCAGCAAAGGCTTTGATACGTATAATCAATCAATACATAAAAACATAAAAGTACAAGTCCTACCCAATCCCTGTGAGACTAAATCAAATCAAATGTATTTATATAGCCCTTCGTACATCAGCTGATATCTCAAAGTGCTGTACAGAAACCCAGCCTAAAACCCCAAACAGCAAGCAATGCACATTATTGGGATCCCTGTTTAATTAAAACTAACACAGCTGGGTTTTGAATTCACAGCTAAGAGAGAGGGAGCACTATAGTGGGCACTAATATTTGATGTTAACACACAGTATATTATATACACATCACATGAGACTAAGCAGTTAGCCTATTAAAATGTTTATCTGACCCCATAAAGATAATGAATATGTACACAAGACTATGGTTGAGTTACAGTAATAGACAATGAAGAAAGGACTGAGAATGGAATTATAAATATACGTGTATTTAATTCATGGATTCAGCTTAAAGCTTAAATTACAAGTCAATTCTGACATAAAAAAACGGTTATTTTGAACGCAGTATTTGCTGCATACCGCAGTTATACTGCACTGTGACTGCAATCTTTTTTCGTAAGGGCACTGCTGCAACATGACCATAAACGTTGCATCTGAAACAACGCAGTGGATTCTGCACGAAATTTCGAACAGGATAACTGATATAACCTAACAGTTATGTCGCCAATTGGAGAGAAACCTAGTTTTGGACACCCTATTCCCAGTCCACTCCACTTTGGACCAGGGCCCGCAAAGGGCTGAGTGGAGAGCGGGATAAATCGCTTCGGTGTAGATTTCCTGTAAATCATTTACACAATAAATAGCCTACAACGGCACTGATCAGTATTCGAATCGTATAATAATAGCCGAATTAAATTTCGAATCTTATTTACAGTAAACGTACAGATGTTTTGTTCAAAGAAAGGTCGTATTTTCTCTCATCGTTCCAATGTAGATTGTCCTACTACTCGATCCGTAGATTTGTTTCCGGAAATTCTATTGTTTTTGTGTATGCTTTTTGCGTTGGCTCTAACTAGCTAACAAGCTAACTGCCATCTCTCATTATCTCTGTTATTTATATTTATTACAATAGCCTCATACACATTAACTGCTGCATCTTATCTCTCGAAATGATAAAAACATGTATTACTTGGACAGTCACTGAGTCAGACAACAACTTCCAATAGTAGTTAGATTTGCTAGCCTGTTAACACAGACAGAAGGGTTTAGTTCCCAGTATATTTGCTGCAAACGTTAGCGTCCTATCATTTTTTCAAGACTCGATCTCTGGACTGATTCGCCTGTACAAAAGTAACTAAACATTACGAATTCGTAACTATCTAGTTACACATAGACAGTTTGCTATGATGTCCGAAGCCACCGTAACCTTCCAGTCTCAGCTCTCCGGAGTCATGGAGACGGTATTCAAGGCTGCTATGTACGAGATCACAAGGCTGGTGGACGATAGCTTCATGAAGGAAGTGTCCCGGAGCCGGGAGCAGGTCGAGTCGCTGAAGAAGCGGCTGCAGTGGTCGGAGAACAGACGCAGGGAAAGGGACAGAGAGGGAGGCCGTATCGGGAAGTGTGCGGACTGTGGAAGAGCTGACGACGAAGCCAAGGAGAGAAGCTCTGGAGCCTCACAGACAGGTATAGAGAGAGACATCTAAAGACAGTCTCTCTCTCTCTCTCATTCATATATATATATATGTGTGCAAATGGAATAGTGCAAATGGAATAGAAAACAGGTGGAAATTATAGGCATTATAGTCACTTTTGAATGCTGGCGGTGCTTTCACTCTAGTGGTAGCATGAGACGGAGTCTACAACCCACACAAGTGGCTCAGGTAGTGCAGCTCATCCAGGATGGAACATCAATGCGAGATGTGGCAAGAAGGTTTGCTGTGTCTGTCAGCGTAGTGTCCAGAGCATGGAGGCGCTACCAGGAGACGGGCCAGTACATCAGGAGACGTGGAGGAGGCCGTAGGAGGGCAACAACCCAGCAGCAGGACCACTACCTCCACCTTTGTGCAATGAGGAGCAGGAGGAGCACTGCCAGAGCCCTGCAAAATGACCTCCAGCAGGCCACAAATGTGCATGTGTCTGCTCAAATGGTCAGAAACAAACTCCATGAGGGTGGTATGAGGGCCCGACGTCCACAGGTGTGGGTTGTGCTTACAGCCCAACACCATGCAGGACGTTTGGCATTTGCCAGAGAACACCAAGATTGGCAAATTCGCCACTGGCGCCCTGTGCTCTTCACAGATGAAAGCAGGTTCACACTGAGCACGTAACAGACGTGACAGTCTGGAGACACCGTGGAGAACATTCTGCTGCCTGCAACATCCTCCAGCATGACCGGTTTGGCGGTGAGTCAGTCATGGTATGGGGTGGCATTTCTTTGGGGGGGGGCGCACAGCCCTCCACGTGCTCGCCAGAGGTAGCCTGACTGCCATTAGGGACCGAGATGAGATCCTCAGACCCCTTGTGAGACCATATGCTGGTGTGGTTGGCCCTGGGTTCCTCCTAATGCAAGACAATGCTAGACCTCATGTGGCTGGAGTGTGTCAGCAGTTCCTGCAAGAGCAAGGCATTGATGCTATGGACTGGCCCGCCCGTTCCCCAGACCTGAATCCAATTGAGCACATCATGTCTCGCTCCATCCACCAATGCCACGTTGCACCACAGACTGTCCAGGAGTTGGCAGATGCTTTAGTCCAGGTCTGGGAGGAGATCCCTCAGGAGACCATCCGCCACCTCATCTGGAGCATGCCCAGGTGTTGTAGGGAGGTCATACAGGCACGTGGAGGCCACACACACTACTGAGCCGCATTTTTGCTTGTTTTAAGGAACTTACATCAAAGTTGGATCAGCCTGTAGTGTGGTTTTCCACTTTAATTTAGAGTGTGACTCCAAATCCAGACCTCCATGGGTTGATAAATTTGATTTCCATTGATCATTTTTGTGTGATTTTGTTGTCAGCACATTCAACTATGTAAAGAAAAAAGTATTTAATAAGAATATTTCATTCATTCAGATCTAGGATGTGATATTTTAGCGTTCCCTTAATTTTTTTGAGCAGTGTATATATATTTTTATATATATAATATATGAATGGTTTTCCAACCGTCTTGAAGGAGTTCCCACATGCTGAGCACTTGTTGGCTGCTTTTCCTTCACTCTGTGGTCCAACTCATCCAAAACCATTTCAATTGGGTTGAGGTAGGGTGATCAGCCTGACTAACCGGTGTCTGTATGTAGCCTCGCTACTGTATATAGCCTCGCTACTGTATATATATATAGTCTTTTTACTGTTGTTTTATTTCTTTACTTGCCTATTGTTCACCTAACACCTTTTTTGCACTATTGGTTAGAGCCTGTAAGTAAGCATTTCACTGTAAGATCTACTACACCTGTTGTATTCGGCGCACGTTACAAATCAACTTTGATTTGATTGTGGAGGCCAGGTCATCTGATGCAGCACTCAATCACTCTCATTCTAGGTCAAATAGCCCTTATGTAACCGGTGTGAAATGGCTAGCTAGTTAGTGGGGTGTGCGTTAATAGTGTTTCAATCAGTGACATCACTCGCTCTGAGACCTTGAAGTAGTTGTTCCCCTTGCTCTGCAAGGGCCGCAGCTTTTGTGGAGTGATGGGTAACGGTGCTTTGTGGGTGACTTATTGATGTGTGCAGAGGGTGTTTGGTTCGAGCCCAGGTAGGGGTGAGGAGAGGGACGGAAGCAAAATTGTTACACTTACACAGCCTGGAGGTGTGTTGGGTGTTTGTCCTGTTGGAAAAACAAATGAGTCCCACTAAGCACAAACCAGATGGGATGGCGTATCGCTGCAGAATACTGTGGTAGCCATGCTGGTTAGGTGTGCCTTGAATTCTAAATAAATCACAAACAGTGTCACCAGTAAAGCACCATCACACCTCCATGCTTCATGGTGGGAACCACAAATGCAGAGATCATCTGTTCACCTACTCTGCGTCTCACAAAGACACGGCAGTTGGAACCAAAACTCTCAAACTTGGACTCATCAGACCAAAGGACAGATTTCCACCGGTCTAATATCCATTGCTCGTGTTTCTTGGCCCAAGCAAGTCTTCGTATTGGTGTCCTTTAGTAGTGGTTTCTTTGCAGCAATTTGACCATGAAGGCCTAATTCACGCAGTCTCCTCTGAACAGTTGATGTTGAGATGTGTCTGTTACTTGAACTCTGTGAAGTATTTATTTGACCAGCAATTTCTGAGGCTGGTAACACTAATGATCTCATCCTCTGCAGAAGAGGTAACTCTGGGTCTTCCTTTCCTGTGATGGTCCTCATGAGAGCCAGTTTCATCATAGCACTTGATGGTTTTTGCAACTGCACTTGAAGAAACTTTCAAAGTTCTTGAAATTCTCCGGATTGACTGATCTTCATGTCTTAAAGTAAATAGGGCTATCTTCTGTATACCCCCCTACCTTGTCACAACGCAACTGATTGCCTCAAACGCATTAAGAAGGAAAGAAATTCCACAAATTAATTTTTAACAAGGCACACATGTTAATTGAAATGCACTCCAGTTGACTACCTCAGAAGCTGAGAGAATGCTAAGAGTGTGCAAATCTGTCAAAGGGTGGCCACTCTTTTGGGTTACTACATGATTCCATATGTGTTATTTCATAGTTTTGATATCTTCACTATTATTCTACAATGTAGAAAATAGTACAAATAAAGAAAAACTCTTGAATGAGTATGTGTCCAAACTTTTGATTGGTACTCTTACCTAATCCATCCATCTATCTATCTATCTATCTATCTATCTATCTATCTATCCATCTATCCATCTATCCATCCATCCATCCATCCATCCATCCATCCATCCATCCATCCATCCATCCATCCATCCATCCATACATACATACATACATACATACATACAGTCGTGGCCAAAAGTTTTGAGAATGACACAAATATACATTTTCACAAAGTCTGCTGCCTCAGTTTGTATGATGGCAATTTGCATATACTCCAGAATGTTATGAAGAGTGATAAGATGAATTGCAAAGTCCCTATTTGCCATGAAAATGAACTGAATCCCCAAAAACATTTCCACTGCATTTCAGCCCTGCCACAAAAGGACCAGCTGACATCATGTCCATGATTCTCTCGTTAACACAGGTGTGAGTGTTGACGAGGACAAGGCTGGAGATCACTCAGTCATGCTGATTGAGTTCGAATAACAGACTGGAAGCTTCAAAGGGAGGGTGGTGCTTGGAATCATTGTTCATCTGTCAACCATGGTTACCTGCAAGGAAACACGTGCCGTCATCATTGCTTTGCACAAAAGGGCTTCACAGGCAAGGATATTGCTGCCAGTAAGATTGCACCTGAATCAACCATTTGTCGGATCATCAAGAACTTCAAGTAGAGCGGTTCAATTGTTGTGAAGAAGGCTTCAGGGCTCCCAAGAAAGTCCAGCAAGCACCAGGACCGTCTCCTAAAGTTGATTCAGCTGCAGGATCGGAGCACCACCAGTACAGAGCTTCCTCAGGAATGGCAGCAGGCAGGTGTAAGTGCATTGGCACGCACAGTGAGGCGAAGACTTTTGGAGGATGGCCTGGTGTCAAGAAGGGCAGCAAAGAAGCCACTTCTCTCCAGGAAAAACATCAGGGACAGACTGATATTCTGCAAAAGGTACAGGGATTGGACTGCTGAGGACTGGGGTAAAGTCATTTTCTCTGATGAATCCCCTTTCCCATTGTTTGGGGATTCCGGAATAAAGCTTGTCCGGAGAAGACAAGGTGAGCGCTACCATCAGTCCTGTGTCATGCCAACAGTAAAGCATCCTGAGACCATTCATGTGTGGGGTTGCTTCTCAGCCAAGGGAGTGGGCTCACTCACAATTTTGTCTAAGAACACAGCCATGAATAAAGAATGGTACCAACACGTCCTCCGAGAGCAACTTCTCCCAACCATCCAGGAACAGTTTGGTGACGAACAATGCCTTTCCCAGCATGATGGAGCACCTTGCCATAAGGCCACTAAGTGGCAGTGTTTTTACAACTAATGTCGGTTTGCCTGAGGCTGATGCCGTGCAGGTGTTTGTACACATGAATATACAAACACTCTCATTCAAATAAACACATACAAGATCACACACATTCATGTAATAGTGCCAGACATGCACACCAAAATATAAAGTAGTCGTTGCTGTTATGATTTTAGGTGTCCTTGATGTCATTTTTAAATGTATTATTTTGTTTTATTTGTTTGCTGTTTTCTTCTGTCTTTTCCTTTTTTTCTCTGTAGTTCATTCTCTTGGTTGTTGGTGTTTTGGGGGGTTCTTGGGGGTGGGGAATGGAATGAATTGTATTTTATTATTATTTTCTCGGGGGGCTGTGGAAGGGGGAAAAAAAGAAAAAAAATGTGATAACTAAACATCAATATTTTGGGTCCATGGCCAGGAAACTCCCCAGACCTTAATCCCATTGAGAACTTGTAGTCAATCCTCAAGAGGCGGGTGGACAAACAAAATCCCACAAATTCTGACAAACGCCAAGCATTGATTATGCAAGAATGGGCTGCTATCAGTCAGGATGTGGCCCAGAAGTTAATTGACAGCATGTCAGGGTGGTTTGCAGAGGTCTTGAAAAAGAAGGGTCAACACTGAAAATATTGACTCTTTGCATAAACTTCACGTAATTGTCAATAAAAGCCTTTGACACTTATGAAATGCTTGTAGTTATACTTCAGTATTCCATAGTAACATCTGACAAAAATATCTAAAGACACTGAAGCAGCAAACTTTGTGGAAATTAATATTTGTGTCATTCTCAAAACTTTTGGCCACAACTGTACAGTGCATTCGGAAAGTATTCAGACCCCTTGACTTTTTCCACATTTTGCTATGTTACAGCCTTATTCTAAAATGTATTAAATACATTTTTTCCTCAACAATCCACACACAATATCCCATAATGACAAAAACAAGTTTCTAGAAATGTTTGCAAATTTATTCAACATAAACAGGAATACCTTATTTACATAAGTATTCTGACCTTTGCTCTGAGGTTTGAAATTGAGCTCAGGTGCATCCTGTTTCCATTGATCATCCTTGAGATGTTTCTACAACTTGATTGGAGTCCACCTGTGGTAAATTCAATTGATTGGACATGATTTGGAAAGACACACACCTGTCTATATAAGGTTTCACAGTTGACAGTGCATGTCATAGCAAAAACTAGCCCTGAGGTTGAAAGAATTGTTCATAGAGCTCCGAGACAGGATTGTTTCGAGGCACAGATCTGGGGGAAGGGTACCAAAACATTTCTGCAGCATTGAAGGTCCCCAAGAACACAGTGGCCTCCATCTTAAATGGAAGAAGTTTGGAAGCACCAAGACTCTTCCTAGAAGTGACCAAGTGACCAAGAACCCGATGGTCACTCTGACAGTTCCTCTGTGGAGATGGTTGTCCTTCTGGAAGGTTCTCCCGTCTCTGCAGCACTCCACCAATCAGGCCTTTATCGTAGAGTGGCCAGACGGAAGCCACTCCTCAGTAAAAGGCACATGACAGCCCACTTGGCGTTTGCCAAAAGGCACCTAAAAAAAACACGATTCTTTGGTCTGATGAAACCAAGAGTGAACTCTTTGGCCCGGATGCCAAGTGTCACGTTTGGAGGAAACTTGGCACCATCCCTACGGTGAACCGTGGCAGGATCATGCTGTGGAGATGTTTTTCAAGAGCAGTGTCTGGGAGACTAGCCAGGTTCGAGGGGAAAGATGAATGGAGCAAAGTACAGAGAGATCCTTGATGAAAACCTGCTCCAGAGCACTCAGTACCTCAGACTGGGGGCGAAGGTTCACCTTCCAACAGGACAACAACCCTAAGCCCACAGCCAAGACAATGCAGTTGCTTCGGGACAAGTCTCTGAGTGGCCCAGCCAGAGCTCGGACTTGAACCAGATCGAACATCTCTGGAGAGACCTGAAAATAGCTGTGCTGCGACTCTCCCCTTCACACCTGACAGAGCTTGAGAGGATCTGCAGAGAAGAATGGGGGAAACTCCCCAAATCCAGGTGTACCAAGCTTGTAGCATCATACCCAAGAAGACTGGAGGCTGTATTCGCTGCTTCAACAAAGTACAGAGTAAAGGGTCTGAATACTTATGTAAATGGGATATCAGTTTATTTTTAATACATTTGCAAACTTTTCTGAAAACCTTGTTTTGCTTTGTCATTGTGAGGTATTGTGTGTAGATTGATGAGGGGTAAGAAACAATTCGATCCATTTTGAAATATGGCTGTAGTGTAACAAATTGTGTGAAAAGTCAAGGGGCCTGAATACTTTCCGAATGCACTGTATATATGGAGGAATCACTCTGAAGTGGGGCTGCTGTAATGTGTACCTTCCATACTTTGGTGATCACTGACCAGACAGTTGAGTTGGTGGTAAGATGCTTAATTTCCTCCTCTGTACTGATGCGAGGAGACTCCATTATTCACAATTCAGCTTTCCTTTTAGTTGAGATAAATGTTACTCTTTGTTTACCTGTGGCCAGGTGTGGAGAGGGGGCGTGGCCTGAAGCAGGAGAAGGTACTAGGGGAGGAGTGGAGCAGCTGTGGGGGTGTGGCCGGGGAAACAGCCTCGCATGACCTGGAGGAGGCCGATGCCATCAGCCCTAGGAGAACCTCTGAGGTAAGTAGGGGACTGACGAAACACCAGTGTTATAGAACCTTCAGATAAAAATGTACTGTGCAGAACAGATTAGAACTTGTCTTTCAGGGGGAATAGGGGACCATCATGCCAGGTTTATTCATTCACTGCCAGTTTATCCAGGTTTTCTTTTAGTTTTTTAGAATCAACCTGCATTGCTTGCTGTTTGGGGTTTTAGGCTGGGTTTTTGCAGCACTTTGAGATATCAGCTGATGTACAAAGGGCTATATAAATAAATTTGGAGGTCAAAAGCTGGACAGCCTGCTGAAAGAGGAAGCTCTCCACAACACTGAACTACAGGAGAGATGGGGCGTCTGCCTGGACGGTGAGTTGTTTACAACAAACACAACAGGCCATCTTTATGATGAGAATGAAAAGGAGTAGCTTCTAATATGTTGTCATTGGAATTATAATAAATCAACTTGAAACTAAGTTCAAATTTAGCATTAGTTATTCTACCACAGTTTCTACTATTGCCAATGCCTCTAATGCTAATGCTTCTAATGCCTCATGTCTCCTGTGTTCTTCAGGGGCCGACGGTTCAGACGTCTCGGGGCCCAGTAAGAGTTTCAGTGAGCAGGAGCTG
The DNA here is from genome assembly GCF_018296145.1 of Oncorhynchus tshawytscha. Classification (NCBI taxonomy): domain Eukaryota; kingdom Metazoa; phylum Chordata; class Actinopteri; order Salmoniformes; family Salmonidae; genus Oncorhynchus; species Oncorhynchus tshawytscha. The sequence goes on from NW_024609671.1 coordinate 206,135, forward strand.
CAGCAGTGCCAGGATGACTGGGGGTCTGGTCTAGACCAGGATCCTGAACCATCGGGTCCTGAGGGAGACTCAGTGGACCCCACCGACCCTCTCTACCGCCCCCACTACAGCATGGAGAAACTGGGGGTCAGCTTTGAGAAGTCTGGTTACGGCAGTAGTGGTGACCATCTTCTAGACATGGAAGGGCTGGATAGGCTTCCTGGTTCTCCGTCTCGTCTGGGGGCTGAGCTACAGAGCTGCAGGTCACTACCAGGTGAACCTGGGGGGATCTGAGGGGGGAGACCATCACCATCGCTCCCACACGCCTGGCCCCCATCGGAGCCAGAGGGAGCCGGTGGGGTCGCCAATGCCATCCCCCCTCCCGGAGGTGGGAGACCTGAACTGCCTGTTGATCAACGAGGAGGGGTACCCTGAACACGGTGTTCCGGACTTGGGTAGTAGAGCTGGCCACAGGGGGCTAACCTCCATCCACTCTGGAAGCTCAACCACAGAGAGCCTGTATGGTGCTGCTGACGACTTTGGACACTCTTTAAACCTCAGAAATCGTTCACAAGAGCAGGTAACAGGAGGAGGGGGGAGGCATCATGCCTGCAATCAATGTTCAATGACCTTCCCAGATTCTGGTTCCCTCAAGGCCCACAAGCAGAAACACAAAACTGGGAGATGGTCGAATTCAGGGCCAGGGACTCCATACTCCCGCACTCAGTGCGGTAAGACCTTCACCCAGGCCTGCAACATCAAGGTCCAAGCCGAGGGACGCCACCTCTGCAGCCAGTGTGGCAAGGGCTTCACCTCCTTCTCTGACTTGAAGAGGCACACATGCAGCCAGACTGCAGACAAGCCCTACTGCTGCTCTCTTTGCGGGAACAAGTTCAGTCGGCTCTGGAACCTCAAACTGCACCGACGCATTCACACACAGGAGAAACCCCACCGCTGCACCATGTGTGACAAGAGCTTCACACGGGCGGACATTTTGAAAGTCCACAAGCGCACCCACACCGGGGAGAGACCGTACTGCTGCGCTGTATGTGGACTCCGCTTCAAACAACTTAACCATCTGAAGTCACACCAGCACAAACACAGGCCGGATCTCCTGAGCAGAGTGGTGGTCTAGAAAACTGTTTAATTTGACATTGAGAACAATTTTTGGGGTGATCAATTGCTTTTTAATAAGGACATTGAAAATATTAACTGTTGGAAATCCATGTTAAATAAGAATGTATGCCATAATGACCATGTCAACCTAACAAATATTTGAATATAGGGCATTCATGTGCTTATGGGATGGTGTAAGTCTGCCATGATTGTGTTCAAGTGCTTTTGATGTCAGACCAATAAAAAGCTTGCTTACCATTGACAATATGGTCAAACTTATCCTACTTTTTTCATGTTTTGGGTGAAAGGTCAGTAGTAAAATGTCAACTCCGGGAACAATATTTTGTCAGTTTCCCACTTGCAATTACGACCTGGAGGGTTAAGTCCAGCCCAGATTTTTATATAAAAACACTAAAGTAATAGTTTTATTGAATTCATTGGGCCCTAATCTATGGATTTCACAACTGGGAAGACATATGCATGTGTTTGTCACAGAAAAAAAAAATGGGACTCAGGATCTAGTCATGGTCTTTCTGTGCATTGAAATAGCCATTGATAGAATGCAATTAGCTTATGCCTGCCCATAACATAACCCCACCATGGGATACTGTTTGACAAAACTGCACATTTTAAGTGGACATTATCCCCAGCACAAGGTGCATTTGTGTAATAATTATGCCACACCTGTCAGGTGGATGGATTATCTTGGCAAAGGAAAAATGCTCACTAACATGGATGGAAACAAATGTGTTTAATTTGAGAGAAATACGCTTTTTGTGGGTTCTTTTATTTCAGCTCATGAAACATGGGACCAACATTTTACATGTTGCGTTTATTTTTGTTCATTGTAGTTCAAAACCGCAGAACATAAACACCATGATGTGAACACAGTACACCTACATTTAAACTTGTTAAGGCTTCAAACTTTTCTTATGAATAACGAATTATAGCAAATAACCAGAATTCATGTTTTAAATACAAATAACCAACTCAGTCTCAACTAAAATAAAACAATTTGTAAAAACATTTTTTACACTTACCTACGTCATTCTCTCGTAGCATGATTATTCTAAACAACAAAAGCGGCACCAAATGTTTATAAAACAAAAGCTTTGATACTTTTAATTAATCAATACATAAAATAACAAGTCCTTCCCAATCACTGTCAGAATAGATTGGAATCCCTGCCTCATTAACACTAACATGGCTGGGTTTTGAATTCACAGCAAATGGAGATAACTATTCCCCCTCAATAGCTCCTATGACATCCTATCTAGTGCACTACTTTACAAGGGCCTGACACTGTTTCTGGTCCAAAGAGGTGCACTATATAGGGAATAGGGTGTCATTGAATATTTTTCCCCCGCCGTCTATCGGTCTTTGTGTACAGTCTTCAGGTGTTTCTTCAGATGGCCAGTCTGTTTGAAGCGCTTGCCACACTCGGAGCAGGTATAGGGTTTCTCTCCGGTGTGGACCAGTTTGTGGTTCTTCAGATTATTGTAATCCAGAAATCCCTTCCCACAGTATGAGCACCAGTGTCTCTTCTCCCCGTTATGCCACATCAGGTGAACATTCAGCTCCACACGCCTCTTGAACCGCTTCACACAGAGGGAGCAGGCAAATGGTTTCTCTCCAGTGTGAACGCGGATATGAGCCTCCAGGTCACGCTGTGTAATTAAGCGTTTGTCACAGATTGGGCAGATGAACGGACGCACGCCACTGTGGACCACCTGCTCATGCTTAGTCAGGCCGAAGCGGTAGACAAAGGTCTTGTCGCACTTCGGACACTGGTGGCCACGCTGATCACCATGGACGCGGGCGTGGCGGTTGAGGCCCTTGAGGTCGGGGAAGTCCTTGCCGCAGGCAGAGCAGGCGAACGGGCGCTTCCCTGAGTGGAGGGAGGCGTGACTCTCTAAAGCAGCGGCGCTGCTCAGGACACGACCGCAGTCTGCACACTGGTTCTTGGCGAGACGTTTCCGTGGAGCCTGGGGAGACTGTTGGAGCTGTAACGGTCCCGGTGGTGACCACATCGGTTGTGATTGGCGGCATCGGCGCGCCTGCTGGAAAGTCCGTGGGCACTGGGGGGACTTTTTGAAGTTAGAGCGAGGGCTGACGGTGACAATGAAGGGGATAGGTTGAGGGGTGGAGGGAGACCGTTTCAAATTTAAAGTCGCCACAGCCGCAGAACGAGGTCTTCCGCGACGAGGGGTGGTGGAAGTGACCTTGAAGGAGTGAGGCTGTGGGTTAGGAGGGGTGGCAGGAGGAGGGTTTGTGTTGTCCCCTGTAACCTGGCGAGGGCTGGTGCGGCGTGGGCTGGAGGCAGCTTGTGGGCTGGGTCTGTATGACCGGCGGCGCTGTGGGTTGGAAGGCAGAAACTGTGTCTGTGTGACCAAGCCTCTTAGCTCTGACCTCAGACCTCTCTGTGAGGCCTTGGTGACCTTTGACCTACTCCTCTTAGCCTGGGCTAGCGCCAATAGTCTCTGAGCCTGCACCCAGGTCATGCTTCTCTTCTTGGATTTGGACACACCTCCAACAATAGGTGACTGTCTGGTCGGAGAGGTCACATCAGTGTTAGCTCCTCCCTCTTCCTCACTGATGATGTGGTTACTACTTCCTTGTCCACTAGACTTGTCGTCAGCCTTCTCACCGTTAGCTGTGTCCTCTACTACATCCTGGTCAACGTGTGATTCCCTGGACTTTTCTTCTTCGTTGTCCATCACCTTTGAGTAGTCATGGTCTAGAGGGGCAGTTCTCTCTCCTCTGGGTTTCTTAGCAACCACTGGAGAAGGCATGCTGTCCTGGGAGCGGGGCCTTAAGCGGAGGCGGAGACCGGAGAGGAGCGCTTCACGTTGACCTGACTTTCGCTTGCCGCCTACCTGGACAACAATCTCCTCCTTATTCTCGCTGGCGGGGGTCGTCTCCGTAGCGACAGACCTTGTCATCACAGCTTCCGTAGATGTGGCAGGGAGGGGGGAAAGCCTCTCCCCCTCATCTTCCTGCCCCTCTTCTTCCTCCTCCTTGTCTTTCTCCAGCCTCGGTGGAGCACATACTCGGGGTACTACTGACAACTGAGCTAAAAACTGTGTCTTAGACATCTGACAGCAGCCAGAGGGTGTGGTTCCAGCAGGGGCTGACAGCTGTAGAGGGGTTTCATAAGATGTCTCTGGGACAGAAGGTGACTTTGGTCTGGGCACGGTGGAGGAGCGTTGCACATGCTCAGTGACCAACAACACCTGCTTCTCAGGAGGGACGGCAGGTTCTGTCAACACAGTAGGAGATGGAGCGGACTGGACAGGCGTTGGCGGAGTTGCCGTGGCAACACCCGATTTCTCCAAAACTGTAGGCGGTTGTGGCTGTGTTGGAGGTGTGGCCGTTGGTCCATCAGGTACAGCTGTAGGCCTAGCTGGTTGTGTTGAGGGCACTGCTATTGGACGAGCTACAGGTAGAACGTCTGTGTGGGACTGTGCTGGTCGAGGAGATGGGGATGGACGAGGGGGTACGGGGCTGGGCTGTGTATTCTGAAGAGGGGTTCTGGGTAACCCGGAGATGACAGGTGGCGGGCGCTCTGACGTTGCTGCTGTCGACTTCACCGCTACAGTCGACTGGACCGCCGTGGTCGTTTGGACAGTTTCTTTTGACAGAGTAGTTACCGTGGACTGGGCCATTACAGTAGACAGGACAGTTGATGTAGATTGGATAGTGGCTGCTGATTGAGGAGATGCTGTCAGGTGTAATGTTGGAGACTCTGCTGCTGGTATTACAAGTGACTGCTGTTCTGCTCCAGGGGCCTGGCCTGCACTGGCATTGGTAACTTCTCTGGTCCTGGGCTGGGATGGGCTGAGAGCCTGGGGGGTCTCCTGGGTGTCTGGATCTCCCTGGAGGGGGGCCTCTGCTGAGGTAGGCTGGGTGGTGGGAGGCCTTTCCTGGGTGTAACGGTTGACCAGGGCTCTGACGGCTCCAGGTGGGACCAGGGCTACAGAGGGAGGGAGATTGACAGGATGGAGAAAGGTAGAAGGGAAAGTTGTAAGGGAGAAACAGAAAGAAAAAAAGACAGAACAACAGTGGAGAGATTATTATAGATATTATTAGAGCCTGGTTCTCAACCCAATACTGTTTAATACATTGTAATAAGAAGCAGGTCTCCCTAGTTCCTACCTCTGCCTGGTAACTCTCTGAGAGGTTGTCTGCGGACCAGAGTCGGGAGATCTCCCCCCTCCTTCTTCAGCAGTATGTACCCGGGGGAGTAGTCATCAGAATAGTCTGCCTCCTGGGGGGACAATGCCAACAACAACAGGCTATATTAGTGTCAACATAAACTCTGAGAAAGGCTGTTAGGCTCATGTACGTAAGTTTAAATAAAAATAAGAAGATTCCAGCAAGTGCAGTGTACAGGTGTTTCCTTTTCTCTGGGGTCAACAACAATAGGTTGAGCAGAGAGGTGGATGAATTGGGAAGACAGAAAACAGATTGGTCCGTGCTATCCGGGATCTTTAGGACTTCCCTACCCCATTGAAGTTGAAATGTAAAATGGTTAGGTAGGGGTTTAGGACAGGGACGTCCCAACGATCCTTGATAGCACTGACCCAAACAGTTCGGGGACTCAGGCTAGGTGGGGACTATCTTACCCAGTCCACCTCCTGTTTGATCAGCACTAAGGCAGTCTGTGGGTTGCCCTCCTCGTCGTAGGCCCCCCGGTGCAGCTCCGTCCTCTGGTTCTCCTCCCGCCGGTGCTGCTCCCCAGCCCGAGGCAAAGCATGCGCTGTCAGGACTGGAAATACCAGATCAGGGGAGAGAGAGTGGTTAGGACATACCATCATGTGTTGCAACACACCGTACCACACCTCTCAAACCCCAATTTTCTTCTGTGATATATTGTAGTCTGTAGACCTTTGAAAAAAAATCCTACAACTGTTAGCTAAAGATCTAAGCCCATAATCATAAGCCTAATGTATCTACTGCTACTACAATCAATACTACCGCTACTATGGCTGCACACCTGTCCAGTAGTTTATAAATATATATTGATGAGAATGAGAAACTTAAAGGATGCTTTGACTTGAGACAAATTCATATTCATCAGTGGGTGTTCAAGGAGCCATTGAAACTAGAAGTCCAAATAAATAAAAAAGTGACAACGAAATAAAGATAAAATATATATATTTTATTTTTTGTTTGCTCCTACCCTCTGAACAATCCAAAGTTGGTTTGAGGTGACATGGTCAAGGACTAATTTAATTTAAAGTGATTTTGTATATGAAATATCCACACACACACACTGAACAAAAATATAAAACGCAACAATTTCAATTTAGGTGAGTTACAGTTTATAAGGAAATCAGTCAGTTGAAATAAATTCATTAGGCCCTTATCTATGGATTTCACATGACTTGACAGGGTTGCAGCCATGGTGGGCCTGGTAGGGTGGTGGGCCTGGTAGGGTGGTGGGCCTGGTAGGGTGGTGGGCCTGGTAGGGTGGTGGGCCTGGTAGGGTGTAGGCCCACCCACTTGAGAGCCAGGCCCAGCAAATCAGAATTAGTTTCCCCCCCCCCACAAAGGGCTTTATTACAGACAGAAATACTCCTCAAGTTTCATCAACTATCCGGGTAGCTGGTCTCAGACAATCCCACAGGTGAAGAAGCCGGATGTGGAGGTCCTGGGCTGGCATGGTTACACTTGGTCTTCGGTTGGACATACTGTCAAATTTTCTAAAACACTGTTGGAGGCGACTTATGGTAGAGAAATTAACATTCAATTATCTGGCAACAGCTCTGGTGGACATTGCTGCAGCCAGCATGCCAATTGCACATGCCCTCAAAACCTGAGACATCTGTGGCATTGAGACAAAACTGTACATTTTAGAGTGGCCTTTATTGTCCCCGGCACAAGGTGCACCTGTGTAATGATCATGCCGTTTAATCAGTTTCTTGATATGCCACACCTGTCAGGTGGATGGATTGTCTTAGGAAATGAGAAATGCTCACTAACAGGGATGTAAACCTGTTTATGCACAACATTTGAGAAGAACACTCTTTTTGTGTGTATTGGAACATTTCTGGGATCTTCTATTTCAGCTCATGAAAACATGGGTCCATCACATCTCAGAAGTTATAAACAGATAAATAGAAATTAATCTTGTGTATCTTTGTTTAACCAAAAAGTTGTTCCATTGTCTGCCTGACAAATTCTTATTTCTCCATGGCATTATTGAATACTATTTTATGATTGGCTTGATGGGCGCTATAGAGCGTTTACAATTCCCTCTAATGCACAGTATATTGACATAGTAGAATTCAATGGCTTTAGTTAGTTACATGTTTTGTTTGAAATGCTGTTGAAAGCAAAAGTTGATTTTAAAACATTATTTGTATTGTTGAATTCAATTGTCATAATAGCAAGTGAAGACTGACAAAGCACAGGCCTTATTTTAAGTTATTAAAAGTCCTATGGTGAAAAATGATTGAAAACATTTCTCTATTTGACTGCTAGGTTTTATGGGTATGACGACACCTCCCAGGGATGGACTGGGAATGAAAATTGGCCCTGTACCTTGACTCAGACCAGCAATACACCCCCACCAAAACACCCCCACCACCAAAACACCCCCAAAACAAAACTTTATGTAAACAAGATTACTGAACAATATTTATAACAATAACTTTAGTAAAATAGATAAAACTAGAACAAGGGGAACGTGTTGCTCTTATGAGGAGGCTGGCTGGAAGGAGCACATATTGGCATAATGGAACTGGCAGCAAGGTGGCGAGAATCTCTGGAACCATCTGACCATTAAAATAAATAATACAGGATGAAGTGTGTTGGTGAAAAGACTGGTGAGTAGGCAAGTCCTAAAATAAAACCAAACATATTTCCTACCTCCTTAAATTAGCAATTTCTGCAGCAGCTCACTTCTCTTAGCAATGCCATCAATAACCAGGTCACTGTCCAGGGCCATTAAAACATCTCACTCAGTAGCCATGAGCGTAAAGGCCTCCAGGTGCTGTTGAGATAGAGTGCTCGAGCCTACTGTGGATGAATTTCAGAGTAGAGAAGCTCCACTCGCAGGCTACCCAGGTTACTGACAGGGTAAGTAGGAACTCGTAAGCAAGGCCCAGGATGTGGTATGCGCCTGTCAATAGGTTGTACCGACTAAGAATATGGTAGCAACACACTGGACAGTCCTTGCCAGATGAACAGCTCTTGTTCACCATCTCTACCTCATCTTCATTTCCTTCAGGCCCATGATCCTGCATAGTCCTGGTTGTGTATTTTTCAAATCCCGATTGTTTTAACCTAGTCCACTGTTCTGCCAGTCTCAAGAGCTCACTCTGTAAATTGGCCACCGTTGCTCTGCTGTCAAATTTGATCAAACAATTGCTTAGTTCTTGAAAGGCTGTCTGTGGCAGGACTGTCTGTGGAAGGGCTGTCTGTGGAAGGCCACTGGCACTGGATGTTAGCTGACTAAAGTTTAGGGTCCAGAAGAGCCATTTCGGGATACAAAGTGTCATTACTCAGAAATAGCTGATGGATGCCATCTATAACTGTATCCAGTATTTGATTATGTACACCAATCCTGTATGCGCTCTTTGCCCCAGTAAATGCCTCATTGTGCCATCGCCCCGAGCATGGTTTTCTTCTTTCGAGCCCTTTTCATTGGCAGAGTGGTCTCTAACTCCAGCTCTGTTTTCCCAACCCATTCCTGCAACTTCCTGTTGGCCCACTGAACAACTGTGTCTGCAGCTGCCTAGACTTTTTCAAAATCTCTTGTCGTTCCTTTCAGCTGCTCCTCTGTAGACACAACCATACGATGTGCAGACAGAATGTCCATTCCACTTGTTTGAAGATATTTTGAGACTGGTGAGGTGACCTGAAATATTCTGAGGAATATCTGAGCTGGAAGTATTGTTTCATACTTCAGCAACCCCTCAAAGTATCCCCGTGCCTTGACCCTGGAAGTATTGTTTCATACTTCAGCAACCCCTCAAAGTATCCCCGTGCCTTGACCCGTGCAGGAGTGTTGTTTTTCTGATCTTGCATGGTGAGAAGGACATCAACATACAGACCCTCATCTGGATTTCCAAAAGCTCCAGAGACCTTCTTTCAGGCACTGTCTTTAGCCCACCCGCGTGTCTCTCCAATTGGAGCAAGACGTCTGTCTTGGGTCCTTGCTCTGCTTCTCCCAAATGTTCATCCTCTGGTAGGATTCACGGAAGAACACAGTTATGTTGTTAATGAGAGAAACCTGACCCACTTGCCAAGACACTTTCTGTTGTGTCTGTCAAAACAAGGTTCAAAATGTGTGCACAGCACCACACATGCACTTGATTGTTGGACTTTGCAGAGAGCCGGGCGGAGAAGCCTTTATACTGACCTTACTGGAGGATCCATCAGTGGATTTGCCAAGGCACTTGCTGATGTCAAGCTTCATGTTTTCCAGTACTTCACTCAGTGCCTGGACAAAGTATTGTCCAGTGGATGCCTCACATTTCACCACAGCCACAAGCCTCTCATGGAGGGTGTTCGTTACATATCTGACTATGAAAGAGCATTGATCTTGTGTTGTAATGTCCTGCGTAGTGTCAAACTGGGCTGAAAACACACCAGCTTCCTGGATTTCACTTGCTATGGTGGCCTGCGTTGTGTGTTGGATGGTGGTAATGACGTTATCAACGGTAGTCTTTGACAGAGTGATTAGAGAGCCCCTGTCCCCTCTTGACCCAGACTCATGCTTTTCTTATCCCTATTGTCTTCGGTCTTACCACTTCAGCTGCAAAACCCTGACTAACAGTTGAACTGGTATCACTGGGCTCAATGGGCTGCTCTCTCTCTCCTCTCTGCTGCCAGTGCCTTCAGGCTAACTAGACTGAGATGATTGACTGGTAACGGCGCCAAATGAATAATTTGTTATTTTTAAATATTTGGCTTCATCAGCCTAAAGGGACTTCAACCACTTCTCTCTCTGCTTTTCAGCACCTTTACGTTTTCTATGTTTGTCCATCTTGCTCCACTGCACTATGTATTCAAATGTCACCACTTAACAGAGATGGGAAAGGGGCGGGGCCCAGGTAAAGATAGAATGGACTGGACCAAAAGTAATTGGCTGGGAGAGAGAAGCTGACAGATGTAATACCCAACCGCAGTGCCAGTGGGCCAATCAGACACACAGCACTTTGTTACTTTTATTTAAGCAGGGGCTGGGGTTATTTATATTCTACGTTGCATCGGCCCCAACTGCCAAGCGGACCCACTGGGAGAACTCCTGGTGCTCCAGATGGCCAGTCCAACATTGACACCTCCACTGTGGGACTCTATAGGATCTCACTAGCTGGTGCACGGCTCTGCAGTCCTCCTTGCTTGTTCTGCCCACTCTGATTCATTTGCTCCCATTTGGAAATGACAGGCTCTGGTCTATTTTTTATTATAATGTTACCGAGACCAACAACACCAAAACAGACTATACAGCTGCAAGCAGTGAGTGGAGTTCCAAGCGGACAGAACTAAACAAGTTAAACGTCTGACCTGTGATTCAATGTTTTCCACACACACAGCTATGTGTAGCCTACTTGGACACCCCGTCCCCCCACAACGACTAGCCTGAAGCCACAGGGCTTTCTCGCAAACTCCATGTCCCTATGTGAGAGCATTGGGAAAATGAGAGGGAAGCAAAAGGGAGTCTGTTGCGCAACTGAAATGTGTCTTCCGCATTTAACCCAACCCCTCTGAATCAGCGCTGCAGGCTTAAATCGACATCAACCGCGCCTTAGTCAAGGGCAGAAGAAAATTAAAACGGTAGATTTGTGACACTTTGCAGGGTCGGGGATTTGAATCAGCGACATTTCGGTTCCTGGTCCAACGCTCTTAGTCGCCCCGTGTGAACTGTACAGCGACATTTCTGTTCCTGGCCCAACTCTCTTAACCGCTAGGCTACCTGCCGCCCCTTGTGAACTGTAGGTCGGGATTTTTGACCTGGCTACATGTACATCGAACAACACAGCAGTGATCAGTAGGGACGAATGTCGGGTTCCACCCATTTGTTGTCGAGGGGAATTCCTTATTATTACGTGATTATCGACTTGGAGTCGCCTCCCCCCTGTACCGCCCGTTGCTTATCGCCACTGTCCAGGCCAAGCAGCCCACATCATCTGAAGTGTCTGGCTAGTTTCGCCTCCAACTTCTCCATACACTGACTTGGCTTCATTTCCGCTTGTAACATACACCTGACATGTTGAGTTCTCCAGGGAAGCTGTCAGCCTGATGTAGAGTTTACTGGTTACGTTCAAAAAAAAAAAGGTGTATACAAATCAAACGTATACATTAAGCAGTTTGAGGAAATATTCTCAGCGTTGAGCTTTCATGCTCAGCTAAATATCTAGGCTATTAGGATGTTTGTTCATTTGAAGTTAGCTTTGCTAACTAGTCCAGGAGCGTACTCATTCCGCCGATTCTGTTGCAAAATGTCTCGGAAACAAACGGGGCGGGAACTACCTGAATTTGTCAAATAGAAACTCGTTTGTTGTAAAACCATGATAAAATTGTGTGGCGGAATGAATACACCCGTTTTCTACTCACCACATTGGACACCAATGTCACGTTTGCCGATACGTGATGTTCTTTGACTCGGTCCAGGCTCTGCGGTTTGTCTTTCACTTTCACCCGTCGATTTCTTCACATTTTCGGGGATCGAAGCCTCGTTTTGAGGTCCTCGTTCTCTTCTTTTATTCTAGATATTTCGGCTCGCAGTTCCTCAATAGTTTTTTCAAAAAGTTTCGTTGTCTCGGTGACTGCAGTATTCAATACACTCTCCATAACAAAGGCGAACTGGGTTTGAAAACACTCTTTCGACATGTTGGCGGCAACCAGCTTCACCCCACACGTTCGATTATTATTTCCAATGTAATGTACAGGATTAATCAGAATTGGCGGCCTATGTCCGTGACATCATGGTTTCTTTTTCCACTGTGGACCACTGAGGTATGATATTAAATGGAGACTGAGTGCAAGATGGCCGACCGCTGTTTTAGGTAATCTACCCACGTTCGCATACGCCGACTCATGGACGGTCCATATCCGGGTTGTCCGTTTGCATCCGGTTTATACAGACCAACATCACATGCGCACTAGCACTCAGGGGGAGCAGCCCAGATAGCTGTGTTCGAGAGCCACAAAGTAACTGCAAGCTGACTGATCCACAAATCACATTGCATCATAAATAACGACTAATTATGATTTGTAGATTAGTGAGAAAATGTATCCATAATACTCGCAGTTTTGATCCTCTCGAACACGGCCAATATGTTCGTCTGTGAATGATGGGGAACAAATCTGCCTCAGCGACAAACATTTTAATAATTCAATGTATGTTATGTACAAGAAGGCAATGGAACTCTGCGCACAATGCATAGTGTGACGTTCTGAGTGGTGGGCGGGATAAACCGCTTCAGTGTAGATTTTTCTGTCAATTTACTGAAGGATCGATCAAGCTTTTCATTGGTGATCATGTAGAAGTTAATGGCGTCGATATATTAGATAAATGTAACAACAATTTAGTCAGAGAAATTATAAACAGGATGTTTACCCCTGCAACCATTTTTCAACGTAATCTTCATTTGGCAGCGTGCGTGGACTATTGTCTCGTTAAAATACAACTGGGGACTTCAGTGCTTTCAAAATAACAGGTGGGGGTAGAGAGACTAGTGGTGGGGGCGTTTTTTTGGGAGCGCGCTTGTTTGAAATTGAAAAGTGTCACGGTAGCTTTTGATAAAGAATAACGTCATGACGAAGCAGCTGCATTTTCAGTGGGATGTACTGTTGAGCGCTACATCCCGAGGGGTTTGTGCTGATTGTACGGATATTGTGACAGCCGGTTAAATGGCGTCCCTTGAGAAATCAAGAACAATATGTATGTATGTATGTATGTATATGGGTCAGGAGAAGTGCAGTATTGTCATAAGGAGTCTTATACTTGGAATACGTGGGAGGGGAAAAATAGGCAGAGGAGGTCTGAGAGAGAGGGAGGAAGATGGTGAGCTTGGGTCGGTTAAAAATGGGGTGAATGTTTGTTAAAGAAGAATGGTAGAAAGTGTAAGCAGAGTGAACTGAAGACAGGAGGAGAAATGGAAGTGAATGAGGGCGAAGTATCGGAGGTGGTAGGTGTGGTGAAGTTCTCGGACCCTGAGGCTTTCACAGAGGGTCAGGATAGAGATGAGTCTGTGACAATAAGAGTGACGTTTTGGGGGAAAGTGGACCCTTGCCCCTTTGTCTGATCCATTTCTGGTTTCACGGTGGGTGAAAACAGAGTTGGGTACTGTGGAATCGGTGAAGGTAACCAGAAATGGTCTTGTGATAATTGTTTGTGTTTATGTTGGTCAGAGGGAGAAGGCGGTCGGCGTTAAACGAATGGGGGCAAGACATTTGAATTGTTTCGCTGTCAAGAAAAGGGGGCTATTGAAAGGAGTGATTACTGGGGTAGCAGTAAATATAAAAGTTGACCAACTGAAGGGGAAGATGCTCGTTGTTTGGTGCGACACAGACAGGGTGGTGAAATAGAAGCGTCATTGTCTGTTCTTTTGAGTTTTGATGTTAAGTCTTTGCCCGACAGAGTGAAGTTAGGATATACAAGTTATCCTGTACGAGCTTTTGTACCAAATACATTACGTTGTTACAGGTTTCAAGCTTATGGGCATGTGGCAGCAGTGTGTAGGAGGGAGGTTCCTAGGTGTGAGAAGTGTGCAGAAGGGCATGTGGCAGAAGGGCATGTGGCAGCAGTGTGTAGGACGGAGGTTCCTAGGTGTGAGAAGTGTGCAGAGGGGCATGTGACAGCAGTGTGTAGGAGGGAGGTTCCTAGGTGTGAGAAGTGTGCAGAAGGGCATGAGACAAAGGAATGTGTAGCATTGGGGAAAGTAGTGGTATGTGTTAATTGTAGAGGTGCCCATGGGGCTGGGCATCAGAAATGTCCCGTTCGTGAGAGGCAGGTTGAGGTTTCCAGGGTTAGAGTAGTGCAGAAGTTGTCGTATGCTGAGGCAGTGAAGAAAGTAGAGGAAGATGGATCAAGGGGGAGGGATCCTGAGAGGAGTGGTGTGACTAGTAGATCTGTACCAGTACAGAGGGAGGGATCCTGAGAGGAGTGGTGTGAGTAGTAGATCTGTACCAGTACAGAGGGAGGGATCCTGAGAGGAGTGGTGTGAGTAGTAGATCTGTACCAGTACAGAGGGAGGGATCCTGAGAGGAGTGGTGTGAGTAGTAGATCTGTACCAGAACAGAGGGAGGGATCCTGAGAGGAGTGGTGTGAGTAGTAGATCTGTACCAGAACAGAGGGAGGGATCCTGAGAGGAGTGGTGTGACTAGTAGATCTGTACCAGTACAGAGGGAGGGATCCTGAGAGGAGTGGTGTGACTAGTAGATCTGTACCAGTACAGAGGGAGGGATCCTGAGAGGAGTGGTGTGAGTAGTAGATCTGTACCAGTACAGAGGGAGGGATCCTGAGAGGAGTGGTGTGAGTAGTAGATCTGTACCAGAACAGAGGGAGGGATCCTGAGAGGAGTGGTGTGACTAGTAGATCTGTACCAGTACAGAGGGAGGGATCCTGAGAGGAGTGGTGTGAGTAGTAGATCTGTACCAGAACAGAGGGAGGGATCCTGAGAGGAGTGGTGTGAGTAGTAGATCTGTACCAGTACAGAGGGAGGGATCCTGAGAGGAGTGGTGTGAGTAGTAGATCTGTACCAGAACAGAGGGAGGGATCCTGAGAGGAGTGGTGTGAGTAGTAGATATGTACCAGTACAGAGGGATAAACCAACAAGTGATATATGTTTCAGTAAGATTGGATTTTTAGCATTTATAGCAATGGTTATAAACTGTACTGCACGGATGGAACGTAAGTCGCAGACAATTGAGTTTGTGGTGGCAGCTGCAGAGAGGTATTTGGGTGTGAGAGACTTGCCATCAGAAGAGTTACAGGGTGTGTTAAGTGGTAATGTCTCTTTCAGGTTGTTGGCATGAGGTAGGACTAAATATATTTAAATAGTGGAGTAGGGTTGTTTTTTCATTGTTATTTTCAAGCAAAGTATAAAGGAGTTGTACTCCAGTCTAGTAAGTGGCGGTAATGCAGCATATTGGATGCCAACCGGCTGTTAACCTCTTAAACCGGCTGTTAAACCTCCTATCGAAGAAGAAATTTAAAAAACTAGCTCCGACTTTGAAAAATCGATTTGAACGGTCATTCAACTCTGAATTCCAACTCGGGCCTCTTTATAGAGCTCTGAGCTGAAGATCACTGACGGCATGAATTGACGTCGTATTTTTCCGCGTTCCCATTTCACATAATCCACAGAGTTATTTGATAACTAATAAAGTAAGAGACGTTTCTCACAAGATTCATTACATATGTTATCATTGTAATAGTCTTATTTCTAAATATGCAATTAATGTAGAAAATAAGTGTAGCTTTTGTGAATTGGAAAATTTGACTATAGGGCATTTATTTTCTGATTGTTTTCATAGCGAAATATTTTTGGCAGATATGAAAATATACATTAGCGATAAAATGGGTAAACCTGTAAGCATTACCAAATGTTCTCCTTTTTTATTTTACATACATGCGAAGTGACTGTCAATACATTCATTTTATTTTTTTCATTTTATTGGGAAAATGTTAAATCCATTAAAAGAAGTTTAATAAAACGTTTCAATATTTTTCTAATCTATTTAGAATATTATTTATCATCCCTGAAAGGTATAAATAGCAATTTGTCAAAGAACTGTCCACAGTATTTGTCAAAATGATTTGTGATATTTGTATATTGTTTGGTTTTGTACAATGTTCGTGTGATGTAATAACTAATATGTATACAATAAAAACTGTAAGTGTCTGTATCCTAATATATAATCATATCTGAATTATATTTTGAACGTCAATATTAGTAAACGTGTAACATACAAAGCTATTGCTTAAATAAAGGTTGTCTTTTTACTCCAGTAAAGAGCGTTCCGATGTAGATTGTCCCACTACCCAACCCGTTGGTTTGTTTCCGGAAGTTCGACTGTTTTTAATGGATGCTTTTTGTGTTGCCTGTCTAGCTAAGTAGCATGCCAACTACCATAGCCTTACTTTCTCTCAATACATCTGGTATTTATATTTATTAGAATAGCCTCATATACAGTAAGTACTACAGCTTATATCTCAAAATGGTAAAACAATTGCAATAGGACAGTTATTGGTGGAGGCAAAAGCGGTTTAGTTACCAGTATCTTTTCTGCTAAGGTTAGCTAATTAGCTAGCTTCATATCATTTTGATAGACTGGATCGTAACACTGACCAACCTGAACAAAAGTAGGTAAACTTTACGATCTCATAACTGTAGCTAGCTACACGTAGACAGTTTGCCATGATGTCTGAAGCCATCGTAACCTTCCAGTCTCAGCTCTCCGGGGTTATGGAGACGGTCCTAAAGTCAGCCATATACGAGATCACCAGGCTGGTGGAGGATAGTTTCCTGGAAGAGGTGTTCCGGAGCCGGGAGCAGGTCGAGTCGCTGAAGAAGCGGCTGCAGTGGACGGAGAACAGTCGCAAGGAGAGGGATAGAGAGGGAGGCCAGAGGGGGAAGTGTGCGGACTGTGGGAGAGCTGACGTGGAGACAAGCTCTGGAACCTCACAGACAGGTGAGGAGTGAGAGACTTTTAAAGACAATATATCTACTCAACAAAAATATAAACGCAACCTGCAACAATTTCAAAGTTATTGCTGAGTTACAGTAAACATAAGGAAATCCGTCAATTGAAATCAATTCATTAGGCACTAATCTATGGATTTCACACGACTGGGAATACAGATATGCATCTGTTGGTAACAGATATCATTATAAAAAGGTAGGGGCATGGATCAGAAAACCAGTCAGTATCTGGTGTGACCACCATTTGCCTCATGCAGTGCGATACTCCTCCTTCACATAGAGTTAATCAGGCTGTTGATTGTGGAATGTTGTCCCACTCCTCAGAAAATGGCTGCGCAAATTTTCAGAATATTGGTGGGAAATGGAACACAATGTCGTACACACGCCGATCCAGAGCATCCCAAACATGCTCAATGGGTGGCATATCTGAGTGTGCAGGTCATGAAAGAACTTGGATATTTTCAGCTTCCAGTAATTGTGTACAGATCCTTGCGACATGGGGCCAAGCATTATCATGCTGAAACATGTGGTGACTGCGGCGGATGAATGGCGCAACAATGGACCTCAGAATCTCATCACGGTATCTCTGCATTCAAATTGCCATCGATAAAATGCAATTGTGTTCGTTGTCCGTAACTTATGCCTGCCAATACCATAACCCCACCGCCACCATGGGGCACTCTGTTCACAACGTTGACATCAGCCAAACGCTCGCCCACACAACGACATCCACGCTGTCTGCCATCTGCCCAGTACAGTTGAAAGAGTATGGTTCTCCAGTGTGCCAGTGGCCATCGAATGTGAGCATTTGCCCACTGAAGTCGGTTACCAGACCCTGGTGAGGACGACGAGCACGCTGATGAGATTCCCTGAGATGGTTTCTGACAATTTGTTCAGAAATGATTCGGTTGTGCATACCCACAGTTTCATCAGCTGTCAGGGTGCCTGGTCTGTGGTTGTGAGGCCAGTTGGATGTACTGCCAAATTCTCAAAAATGGCTAATGGTAGAGGAAATGCTCACTATCAGCGACCGTAAACAAATTTGTTCACAAAATTTGAGCAAAATATGTTTTTTGTAAGTATGGAAAATCACCTGGTCATAGAAGGATAAGGTGTTCCTAATGTTTTGTACTTTCAGTGTATATATGAAGGAGTCACTAGTGGGGCTGCTGTAATGTTTAGCATCCATAATTTGGTGATCACTGACCAGACAGTTGAATTGGTGGTGGCATCTTAATAAACACGTTTCCTTTCCTTTATCTGATGTGAGGAGACTCCATTATCCACAATGTTTCTTTCCTTTCCTTTTACTACTTCTTCTTCGTGTGTTTTTCCGGCAGACTAGATTGCTGCCGTTCGCAGGTTGGAGTGCAGATTGCAGATTTTGATCACAAAAAAAAGGGAAACGAGGAAGAGGAATATCTTAAATTGCACCACCATCTAACCCTGCACCTATACACTATCTTCAGAAACCCACCACCCTGTCCTACTACTTTGGCCCTAAAATATCCTACACCTGGCTGTCGGCCTGGGAGGATGGGGGGGTGGGGGTGGTATCCTTGGGCTATCCTCTACTCTCCGTCCGCATAGGGAACATTTTGTCCCTTTCGAACTCTGGCAATCTCAACCCGTCCCTCTCACGGGGCACTTGGGATCCCCAGCTGCACGGGTGTCCCCAGAGTTGACACACAGTGTTTCTCTATCCCTTTGTTACACTGTCTGACTACACCCTCCTGCACACTTCTGAGATTGTGGACGGTCCCTTCTACACACTGCTGCAATATCAAATCCTTGACACCTGAAGCACCATAGCATGTTCGGAACATGGGCCCTCACAGAATATCAAATCTAACCTAACCTGACCTTTATCAGGTAGAAACTCTGTTTCACCATTGCCACCGGGTCTACAACTCACCAAACGGCGGGCGTCACAAATACTAGGAGTATTCCTTTTCATCTGATCCACCTCTACCGGTCACTCCTTTGAGTGGTGTTCTGCTCCAGAGAGCAAAGCACGACACAAGTTGAAACGTGTGATGTGCAGCGCCCCCTGCCTTTGGGCGGAGGAAGCACAAAAACTCAAAACAATTCCACTTCTCGGATCTGTCACAGATGTAACCGCTCCCAGTTTGTCCTTTACCCAACCTGACACAACGCACGGGTCGGCCGCTCCTACCGGTCCAAAATCATCTCTGAATGTCTACCACACCTGTAGTCACAGGTACTTCACCCTGGTCTGGCTCAACTTCAGAGCGCCTACTTCACCCTGGTCTGGCTCAACTTCAGAGCGCCTACTTCACCCTGGTCTGGCTCACCTTCAGAGCGC
Source organism: Oncorhynchus tshawytscha (assembly GCF_018296145.1). Taxonomy (NCBI): domain Eukaryota; kingdom Metazoa; phylum Chordata; class Actinopteri; order Salmoniformes; family Salmonidae; genus Oncorhynchus; species Oncorhynchus tshawytscha. The sequence goes on from NW_024609671.1 coordinate 225,218, forward strand.
CTACTTCACCCTGGTCTGGCTCACCTTCAGAGCGCCTACTTCACCCTGGTCTGGCTCACCTTCAGAGCGCCTACTTCACCCTGGTCTGGCCACCTTCAGAGCGCCTACTTCACCCTGGTCTGGCTCACCTTCAGAGCGCCTACTTCACCCTGGTCTGGCTCAACTTCAGAGCGCCTACTTCACCCTGGTCTGGCTCAACTTCAGACCCTGGCGCCTACTTCACCCTGGTCTGGTCTGGCTCAACTTCAGAGCGCGCCACCCTGGTCTTCACCCTGGTCTGGCTCAACTTCAGAGCGCCTACTTCACCCTGGTCTGGCTCAACTTCAGAGCGCCTACTTCACCCTGGTCTGGCTCAACTTCAGAGCGCCTACTTCACCCTGGTCTGGCTCAACTTCAGAGCGCCTACTTCACCCTGGTCTGGCTCAACTTCAGAGCGCCTACTTCACCCTGGTCTGGCTCAACTTCAGAGCGCTCACTACTGCTGACTGACTCATGGTTCTCAAAAGAACAAGTACATTTATAGGAACTTTTACGTGGTTTCTATTCAGGAGACATTTTTACACTTACCCGTCATCGCACTCTGATCTGCTCAGTCTGTTGTTTCAATCTAGGCCCTTTCCTTTTACTTGAAATGAAATGTTCTCTTTGTTTACCTGTGGCCAGGTGTGGAGAGGGGGTGTGGCCTGAAGCAAGAGAAGGTATCAGGGGAGGAGTGGAGCAGCTGTGGGGGCGTGGCCGGGGAAACAACCTTCCATGACCTGGAGGAGGCTGAGGCCACCAGCCCTAGGAGAATCTCTGAGGTAGGTAGGGGACTGATTAAACACCTGTGTAACGGAATGTTCGTTTAGAACTATATTGTACAGAACAGATTAGAACTGATTGTCAGGAAGAATAAGGGGACCATCATGTCAGCTCTGTTCAGTCACTGTCAGTTTATCCATAATTTAGTCAGTCGACTCATTAGTTTCCTCTTCCAGTCCACAGAGGTTGGAGGTCAGAAGCTGGACAGTCTGCTGAAAGAGGAGCCTCTCCACAACACTGAGCTACAGGAGAGATGGGAGTTCTGCCTGGATGGTGAGTCAGGAGTTTACAACAAATATAACAGACAATAGCCAACCTTTATGATGATGAGAATGATAAGGAGAGTAGCTTCTAATACGTTGTCATTGGTATTATAACAAGTCAACTTGAAACTTTAAGTTCAAATTGAGCGTTTAGTTACTCTACTACAGTTTCTACTATTGCCAATGCCTCATGTCTCCTGTGTTCTTCAGGGGCCGATGGTTCGGACGTCTCGGGGCCCAGTAAGAGTTTCAGTGAGCAAGCACTGCAGCAGTGCCAGGCTGACTGGGGATCTGTTCTAGACCAGGGGCCTAAACCTCCGGGCCCCGAGGGAGACGCAGGGGACCCCACCGACCCTCTCTACCGCCCTCGTTACAGCATGAAGGAACTGGTGGGCGGCTTTGAGAAGTCTGATTGCGACGGAAGTGGTGGTGGCGGCCATCTTGCAGACATAGAAGGGCTGGATAGGTTTCCTGGTTCTCCGTCTCGTCTGGGGGCGATGAGCTACGGAGCTGTGGGTCACTACCAGGTGGACCTGGGAGGGTCTGAGGGGGGAGACCATCACCATCGCTCCCACATGCCTGACCCCCATCAGAGGGAGCAGGTGGGGTCGCCAACGCCATCCCCCCACCCAGAGGTGGGAGAACGGAACTGCCTGTTGATAAACGAGGAGGGGTACCTGCAGGACTCCAGTGTCTTGTACCCAGAACACGGGGTCCCAGAGTCAGGTAACAGAGCCAGCCACAGGGGGCTAACCTCCATCCACTCTGGAAGCTCAGCCCACAACAACAACACAGAGAGCCTGTATGATGCTGCTGACGACTTTGGAAACTCTTTAAACCTCAGAGATCGTTCACAAGAGCAGGTAACAGGAAGAGTGAGAGGAGGGGGGAGGTGTCACGCCTGCAATCAATGCACCAAGACCTTCCCAGACTCCATTTCTCTCAAGGCCCACAAGCAGAAACACGAAATGGGTAGAGGGTTGAGCACAGAGTCTGGACCTCAATACTTGCGCACCCAGTGCGGTAAGACCTTCACCCAGGCCTGCAACCTCAAGGTCCACCAGCGGGTCCACCAGGCAGAGGGACTCCACCTCTGCAGCCACTGCGGCAAGGGCTTTACCTCCTTCTCCGACCTGAAGAGGCACAAGTGCAGCCAGACCACAGACAAGCCCTACTGCTGCTCCATCTGTGGGAACAAGTTCAATCGGCTCTGGAACCTCAAGCTGCATCAGCGCATTCACACGCAGGAGAAACCTCACCGCTGCACTATGTGTGACAAGCGCTTCACACGGGCGGACAATTTGAAGGTGCACCAGCGTATCCACACTGGGGAGAGACCATACTGCTGCGCTGTATGTGGACTCCGCTTCAAACAACTGGACCATCTGAAGTCACACCAGCGCAAACACAGGCCGGATCTCCTGAAATGAATTTGTTTTAAAAAATATATACAGTACCAATCAAAAGTTTGGACACGCCTACTCATTCAAGGGTTTTATTTATTTTTACTATTGTAGAATTATAGTGAAGACATCAAAACTATGAAATAACACATATGGAATCTTCAACTGAAATGCTTTTCCAGCAGTCTTGAAGAGGATCCCACATATGCTGAGCACTTGTTGGCTGTTTTTCCTTCACTCTGCGGTCCAACTCATCCCAAATCGTCTCAATTGCGTTGACGTCAGGTGATTGTGGAGGTAAGGTTATCTGATGCAGCATTCCAACACTTTCCTTCTTGGTCAAATAGCCCTTACGTAGCCTGGAGGTGTGTTGGATCATTATCCTTTTGAAAAACAAATGATAGTCCCACTGAGCGCAAACCAGATGTGATGGCTTATCGCTGCAGAATGCTGTGGTAGCCATGCTGGTTAAGTATGCCTTGAATTCAAAATAAATCACATAGTGTCACCAGCAAAGCACCATCACACCACCTCCTCCATGCTTTACGTGGGAACCACTCATTCGGAGATCATCCGTTTACCTACTCTGCATCTCACGAAGACGGACAGATTTACACCGTTCTAATGTCCATTTTTTTTGTGTTTCTTGGCCCAAAAGTCTTCTTATTGGTGTCCTTTAGTAGTGGTTTCTTTGCAGCAATTCGAACATGAAGGGCTGATTCACACAGTCTCCTCTGAACAGTTGATGTTGAGATGAGTCTGTTACTTGAACTCTGTGAAGCATTTATTTGGGCTGCAATTTCTGAGGCTGGCAACTCTAATGAACCTATCCTTTGAAGCAGGTGTAACTCTAAATCTTCCTTTCCTGTGATGGTCCTCATGAGAGCCAGTTTCATCATAGGGCTTGATGGTTTTTGCGACTGCACTTGAAGAAACTTTCAAAGTTCTTGAAATGTGCCGAATTGACTGATCACCAAGACTGACCTTCATGTCTTAAAGTAATGATGAACGGTCGTTCCTCTTTGCTTATTTGAGCTGTTCTTGCCATAATTTGGACTTTGGTCTTTTACCAAATTGGGCTATCTTCTCTATACCCCCCTACCTTGTCACAACACAGCTGATTGGTTCAAATGCATTAAGAAGGAAAGAAATTCCACAAATTCACTTTTAACAAGGCACACCTGTTAATTGAAATGCATTCCAGGTGACTATCCCATGAAGCTGGTTGAGAGAATGCCAATAGTGTGCAAAGCTGTCACCATTGTAAAGGGTGGCTACGTTGAATCTCAAAGGTAATATACCTTTTGATTTGTTTAACACTTTTTGGTTGCTACATGATTACATGTGTGTTTTTTCATAGTTTTGATGTCTTCATCATTATTCTAAAATGTAGACAATAGTAAAAATAAAGAAAAACCCTTGAATGAGAATGTCGTGTCGTTGACTATCATTAAATGTGAAGACTATATTATCAAATCGATTCTGTGTCATTTAATTTTGCGATTAAACTAAACATGTAACTTTAATTAACTAGGAAGTCGGGGTACCACGGGAACATGTTTAGAGTTTCAATTTCCGGAATATAACTCTTCAGATATTTTCATATCTTATCAAAACAGTTGCTTATTAATGAATTTTGACCTCATCAGGCTCATTACTGAACGTCGCAAACCTTTGGATATCTGCACGAACCCTAGCATGGAATCATGAATAAGCGATATATACATTTGGCTTAATTATTTATTTACTAACTAACTTAATCAATCACAGAATTACATAAACACACACAAATAGTTCATACATTGGTTACTAGATGATACAAAGAAAAAGTCCCTAGCGGACAAAACTGATATGGCGGCTTGGTAGACTAAGGAAAGAGGTGGGTACCGCTCAAGAGCGGGGAACTCATAGGATAACTGCACTCGTAGAAATTGCTAATACTTTGAACATGAACAACCGCTCATTCTAAAATAAATAGCAATTTACATATTTCTGAGTATGTTTTGTTCTTTAGTTTGTAGATTTCATTGCCATTTCAATGTGGGAATGATTTCCACATTCTCTGGTCTTGTCCTTTGGAAGAGCTGTAGTTCTTAACCTCACTAGGGTATGTGGGACGGTAGCGTCCCACCTCGTCAACAGCCAGTGAAACTGCAGGGCGCCAAATTCAAAACAACAGAAATCCCATAATTAAAATTCCTCAAACATACAAGTATTTTACACCATTTTAAAGATACACTTGTTGTAAATCCAGCCACAGTGTCCGATTTCAAAAAGGCTTTACGACGAAAGCACACCAAACGATTGTTAGGTCAGAGCCAAGTCACAGAAAAACAGCCATTTTTCCAGCCAAAGAGAGGAGACACAAAAAGCAGAATTAGAGATAAAATTCATCACTAGCCTTTGATGATCTTCATCAGATGACACTCAAAGAACTTTGTTACACAATACATGTATGTTTTGTTTGGTGAAGTTCATATTTATATCCAAACATCTGAGTTTACATTGGCGCGTTATGTTCAGTAGTTCCAAAACATCCAGTGATTTTGTGGAGCCACATCAATTTACAGAAATACTTATAATAAACATTGCTAAAAGATACAACTGTTATGCATGGAATTTTAGATCCCCTTCTCCTTAATACAACCGCTGTGTCAGATTTTTTTTTTTTACTTTACGGAAAAAGCACACCATGCAATAATCTGACTACAGCGCTCAGAGCCCAAACAACCCAAACAGATATCTGCCATGTGTAGTCAACAGAAGTCAGAAATAGCATTATAAATATTCACTTACCTTTGATGATGTTCATCAGAATGCACTCCCAGGAATCCCAGTTCCACAATAAATGTTTTGTTCGATAATGTCCATCATTTATGTCCAAATACCTCCTTTTTGTTCTCGTGTTTAGCCCAGTAATCAAAATTCATGAGGCATGATCACTAGGTGCAGACAAAGTCAAAAAGTTCCGTTACAGTCCGTAGAAACATGTCAAACGATGTATAGAATCAATCTTTAGGATGTTTTTAAGATAAATCTTCAATAATGTTCCACCTGGAGAATTCCTTTGTCTTCAGAAATGCAATGGAACGCAAAGCTAACTATCACATGAACGCGCATGGTCAGCTCATGGCTCTCTGGCAGACCTCTGACTCAATCCCCTCTCATTTGCCCCATTTCACAGTAGAAGCATCAAACAAGGTTCTAAAGACTGTTGGCATCTAGTGGAAGCTTTAGGAAGTGCAACATGACCCCATAGACACTGTGTATTCGATAGGCAAAGAGTTGAAAAACTACAAACCTCAGATTTCCCACTTCGTGGTTGGATTTATTCTCAGGTTTTTGCCTGCCATATGAGTTCTGTTATACTCACAGACATCATTCAATCAGTGTTTTCTATCCAAATCTACTAATTATATGTATATTCTAGCTTTTATGGCTGAGTAGCAGGCAGTTTAATTTGGGCATGCTTTTCATCCAAAATTCCCAATTCTGCACCCTACCCTAGAGAAGTTAACCAGTTCAACATGTAGCTACATGTTTTCTGATCTAATGTACATTTTGTCGGAAGTGGTTTTATACTCTGGTTTTATACTCGTTCCATGATGCTGTGTCATGGCTGTGTTCACGGGGGCTTGGCCACTGACTAGTTAAACTTTATATGAAAACCCATACTCGCATTTAGAAGGCTAACATCACATTTCATCTTTTCACAAATAGATTAATATGTAATCATATACGTTTCACAACATTTAGATGTAAACCCCATAATTGAGAAGTATACGCAACCAAAGACACAGTAATGTGTGTTTCCTGTCCTTCATGAGATCACCAAATGAAACACACTCGACATGACTGTCCCTTAAGTGTCCATGGACCATTCCCACATTCTCAAAAATATAAATATTGTTTAATTCTCCCATTTTGGGGATTAGGAGGTTTGGCAAGGATATTGTATTTGTTCTCTGTAGGCTCTCCCTTCATATTCAGAGTTTCTACCAGGAATTTATGACCGTTGTAAAACCTGATGTGGGAGAGAGAGTGAGAGGGGGAGCCACGATATACACCCAAAAGGGCAATGTCGTGACAGTCCTCCTCTGGTGGGTTCAATCCTGTGATTATCCTGCAAGTTGCAAACCAACATAAAAATAATGACCACGTGATGTCCTGGTTGCAGTCCCCTTCTGGTGGTTGAACTTGGTAGGCTCTCTGAGAGCGGAGCAGTCCACCACAAGGATGGGTAGTAGATGTCTGGTTGGTGATCGCCGTTGCAGTCCCCCTCTTGTGGTCGAACCGGATAGTATTTCTGCAAATGGAGCAGGCCATCACAAGGATGGGCGGTGGATGTCTGGTTGGTGATCGCCGTTGCAGTCCCCCTCTTGTGGTTGACCCGGGTAGGATTTCTGCAAATGGAGCAGGCTACCACAAGGATTGGCAGCGGCTGTCCAGATTGGGATCGTCGTTCCGGACTCGTCGTCCAGGCTGGTGGATCTAGGCAGTAACTTAGGTAGATATTAACAATGCACGCACACTTATGAAATACATCATTACATTTCTTCCCAAATGAACGGTCTTGTGGCACTAAGCGATGGTTGTATGGGGAACTTGTTTATGACTCTATCACTTCCTAAGTGTCAATGGAAATAAAACTAAAAGAGTTTAATTTTACTACACGTCAATGTGTCTTACACCATTGTAGTGGTGATAGATATGAAGGAGTCCCTTTCATAGCTATGTTATCTATGGAGGAGCTAACATCACAACAGAAGTACTCTCTAAGCACTCAATCAGTCATACGCGGTGTGATCATGGTTCATGACTTCTAATAACTTTCCTCCTGAAGGAATGGATGGTTCTATTTATTAGTGGTATGTGTGTTAACCATCAGAAGACTGTTCTGGCGATTCCTAATATCTTGTCCAATATCCTGTCTACTGCTCTCTGTTCTCATGGGAAAGTTTACAACTAAATTTGTTTTCGGCTCTGGCGGCCTCGTACAGTGTTGCACATAGTCTTAAACACCCTGCCCCCCCATCGGCCTCGATGAGGCTCATCATGGGTCTGGGCTAGCATTCCCCCCCTTCATCTCTCGGGACCCCCCCCACCAGAGGTTGGTATTGGTGTCCGAGGCACAAAGGACAAGTTTGGATCCTATGTACGAGTTGTCAGCTTCCCCGTTGTTTTGAGAATGGCTGTAACCTTTCAACCAAATCTCCTGGTGTTTGTGCTTCAAAACGCCTAGTGGCTGTCAAAGCTTGTCAGTCACCACAGTGTACGTGTGTGGCAACTTCTTCAGTACCTGCGAACTGAGACGAGGATATATGATATGTATCATCGGAAGCAGAGTACACTCTGCGAGTCGATGTTGTACTTGCTGAGACAGCTGCGGTGCTTGCAGAAGTGTCCGAAGGGCCAGAGAAGTTCAACTCAACTACAGTATTACATCAAGGAGGAGGGAAGTTGCTCATTCACAGAGACTTCTGGCTCAAAATCATGAAAATAATGGTCAATCAGGTTTGCTGATTGAATGTGTCGAGATATCGTAATATCTCCTTGGGTCGAATTCTACACCAAGAGATGTCTAAACGTCTTTTTACCAAGGGGTGCTTTTGACAGATACCCCCTCGAGGATGACTGCATTGCAACCTGCGTTAAGGGAAGAAAGTGTGGTCATTAGAGAAGGCACTGTGACTTGTGACCATACATGGTTGGTTTTCCAATCCATCAGTGGGAGTAACTGATTCATCAAGTCTGCTCCGAGTAGCAGGGGTTCAGATTCAAGGCTGGTAACATACACAGCGCGAACAAGCGATACGTCCTGGAAGTCTAGTTTCAGCATGATTCTCAATGTGAGAGGTGAGGTAGTCTGAGTGAAACCTCGATGTGTGTCGTGTATTGCATCGTTCCACTTTTAACCAATGTTTAGTTGGCTTCAAAGCCATTTTGAGATCATTGAACAACGTTTGATAGGTGAGTGATATTGTCGCGCCCGAGTCAATTAGCACATGACAAGTTAAGCAGTCCTCCAGGACTGTTTCCAGGTATGGTCGTTTAGAGTTATGTTTAGTGGACACATTCCCCACAAAGGGGAGTGGTCATTCACAACGACGTGATGTGCCATTTCTGTTCAAGGTGAAAACAGATTGACTTCTGATTTTGAGTGGGCTTTGTTTTAGTGAAGCTTTTGACCTTTTTCTTCGCAACCTTAGTATCAGAGTCTGTAGACACAGCCTGTGGGCTTGTTTCTTGATCGAGCAGGCCCTGGATAGGGTCTCGAGTGAGAGCGGGAGAAATTCGATTTTTAACTTGCTACGGGTGTTATTTCCTGCGGACCTGGTGCCCGGCAATTCTCCGTCTAGTCCTTGTGACTTATCTTTTACCCTTTTCTAAAAAATAATTATTGCTTTAGTTCTTCACAAAGTGGCGCTTCTAAGAACATTGGTCTACTTTTTGATCGTCATTTAACCCTTTGTTACCCTTGTGCTCTGACACTTTGTTTTGGTTGGGTGCAGGAACGGTGTGAACAGGTCGATTGTAGCGGTAGTCGTTTCGATGGCGACCCACTTTACAGTTATTTCGACCGAGGTGGTTATTGGATTCGTCGTAGAGACCATTGTTGTGCGTCATCTCTCAATGCTCCAATACCTGATAATGCACCCTCTAACTGGAGTGAGCGCCTCTGGTCAAACTTCAAAACAGAGTTGTCAGGGCTCTTGGCGTGGCGAGCTTTTGATTCCTCAAAAGCTGTGCTTCAAGCTCTCTGAGTTATAAGATAGGCAAGCCAACGTGGGCTGTAGGGCTCAAGTAGGTAATGAAGGTGGGATACATGTTAAACAGAAACATTTGTTTGAATGGTAACAGCTCTTCCATTCCTGTTTCGGTGAGTAGGCCAAAGTAAGCTGAACGAAGCCTATGACAGTAAGCTTGTGGGTGTTCTTTCTGAGCTTGATTTATAGCGTTAGCCAGTGAGCTATTGTGTTTGCGAGTCGCAGAACCACTGAATTCTAATTTCAAAGCTGTGGCAAGTTTAGCGTAGTCGTTTAGCACGTGTTGCTGTTGTAGACAAATGAACCTCGTCGCGTGTCTATTCGATGTTCACTTCAACAGGTAAACCCTGTCAGAACCCGTAGCGTTCGGGTAGCCATCCAATGCGTCCGCTATGTCAGCTACGAACGTCTCAGTATCGTTTGGCTGACCTGGAACAGGGTCAAAGGTGGGGAAATTCTTGATGAGTTTGTCAAGGCGTTCCGCACCAAGAGGGCGGAGAGGGTTGGCTTCACCCTGTGGGGAAATTGGGGGCGAAAGGCCAAGAGGAGAAGCTTGGCTTTGTTGGCGAAGAGGCGCCACATTATTCAGTGCTAAATGGCCAAGAGAAGAATACTGAGGGACACAGGAGGGAGGCAAAGTCTGAAACCTACTATCGTCTTCACTCCTGAGTGCCGGGCTACGGTTGCTTGGTTGGGTAGTGACGTTGTAGCGCGTGACTGTTCTGGAATTCAACCAGATTGTACTTAAGGATGGTATTCTGCTGCATTACAGAGTCCACTTGAGCGCATAGAGTACTGATATTGGACACATGAGTGTCGCACTTGCTCCTTTCGGTCTCATACTTATCTGTCAGGGTTTGCAGATAGAGTTCTTGAGTACAGAGCGAGAGATTCAGTGATGAGATTTCCTCCGCTAGTCTAGAAATCACTATTTCCAACTTCATCACCTGAGTTCTCTCATCATTCATTAGGTCAGTAACTTCAATGAGTTCTGCTGATTTGCCATCCAACTTAGTCATTGTGTTCATTAACTGATCGTCTTTGGTCTGCAGCATTTGGAGTAGAACAATGTTACTTTAAGTAACGTTCAACCAAACTGCATGCATGTTATCAATTTGCTCGCTCCTGTTAGTAGATTACTCGTCAGATTTATCTAGTTTGGCGTGGACATCGTCGTATTTAGTTTTGGCTAAATCGAGTTGTTCCTGTAGAAAACTATTTTGTTCCTGTTGAAGACGATTTTGTTGAAGAGTTTGTGCTCGTTCGTCGTCATACGTTTTAGCAATTACATTTAATGGTTCAGTTTTCAAACGCAGTTCCTTAGCTATCAGAATGTTTGCTTTTCTGCTTTTGTCATTAGTTCCCCAGTTCTCGCCACCTGTCCCTTTGTCTATCGTTTCCTGCTCGTGCTTCGGCTGAGAACTGTGGTATTGGACCGATGTCAATCTTGGATGGCAAGACATCAGGGCTAAACTGGAAAAGGCCTGCGCCCGATGGTTGATTTTGGAGAGAGTTTGTAGTGATTTCTACCGTTTTTCCGCTAATGGCATAGTTAGGGTTGGTATCGCTGCTGAGGTCAGAGGTCAATCCTTTCTGAGTGTTCACTAATTAGCGGGGGAGTGGGGACCACCCACTCTGATAGCTTGCAAAATATTTGAAAAAATTGAGAACACTGTTACAATTTTTTTCAAAGTGTGGGTTTGGAATTCGTTGGAAGCTGCAAAAAACGATTGAAGCTATTTGTAGACGTTAATGAACCATCACTACTGTATCCGTAATGTGGTAGTTGAGCGTGAATTAATTTGCAAAAGCAAATATAATTGATTAATCGATGATAATGATTAATGTTCCAGCAGCATACCACCCTGCATATCACTGCTGGCTTGCTTCTGACGCTAAGCAGGGTTGGTCCTGGTCAGTTCCTGGATGGGAGACCAGATACTGTTGGAGGGCCAGTAGGAGGCACTCTTTCCTCTGGTATAAAAAAAAATATCCCAATTCCCCAGGGCAGTGCTGAAAGACGGCACTCTTACCCTGTGTAGAGTGCCGTCTTTCGGATGGGACGTTAAACGGGTGTACTGACTCTCGATGAGGTCATTAAAAGATCCCATGGCACTTATCGTAAGAGTAGGGGTGTTAACCCCGGTGTCCTGGCTAAATTCCCAATCTGGCCCTCAAACCATCACGGTCACCTAATAATCCCCAGTTTACAATTGGCTCATTCATCCCCCTCCTCTCCCCTGTAACTATTCCCCAGGTCGTTGCTGCAAATGAGAACGTGTTCCCAGTCAACTTACCTGGTAAAATAACAGATAAATAAAATAATAAATAATCATACCTTGATTAACCTGAAAGTGTTGCTTCTTATTAAATTGAATGAGGTGATGATATCCAATCAACTGAGATTGTCTGGATTATCATAAGTGTAACCAGTAGTTCAAATGTTAGGGAATATTCACCATTAGGGTCACTTATCCCTAAGGCCAAAGCCACATGGGATTCCCGCAAAGGTGGGACTTCCGTCACAACTTCACATATAAAATGACAATCGAGTTCATGCACACTTATTAAAGATACTTGCTATGTAACTTCCTGTTGAACGCAGAATGAGAAAGAGCTCGGTTTTGTTTGTTTGGAAAGTTTGTTATTTGAAAGTGTATTGGAAAGTTCTTGGTAGCGACCTACCTTCTTCGTTAGGATCCCGCGATGCAGTTGGCATCATCAGTTGCTGGCTTGTCTCTCTTTCCAGTGATCCTGCCAACCAAGGACGGGTCTGTGGAGCTATTTGGCGTCGCAGCTAGCCTAGCTGATAGCTAGCAGCATATCAAGCTAGCAAGGTTCACTTGAATGCAGCCCGCGATGCGGTTAGCCATTGTGACTGGGACCGCGGATTGTCCCGGGTTTGTGGCTGTCTAGATTCCTGCTGTTTGTTGTTTTCAATTTTACCCTGCCCTGTCTGGAACTGCGAGGAGTAACAGGGTAACAGACATTGCTAGCTACCATGACAAAGACCAAAGCCAGCAGGAGTATTGTTGAAGACAGTGGTGTCTCTCTATCACACGTAAAGGATCTTTTAAACGAACAAAAAGAGACCTACAAGCAGTTGTTACAACAACAAGAAAATAGTTTCAAGTGTTTTGTCCAAATACTTGTGGATTCTACTAATAAAATAATGGACAACTTGACCAGAAAGGTCCAGGACCTGAAGAACAGTTTACAGTTCTCCCAGGGTCAGAACGATGAGTTGAAACAGGAGAAATGCAAGATGACAGCAATCTGTAAGTCATTGAGAGAGGACATCAGTTCTTTGTGTGAATCCATGATAGCAATGACAGATAAATCAAGGCAGAACAACATGGTTGTGGATGGAATTGCAGAATCTCCACATGAAACTTGGACAGAGTCTGAGGACAAAGTGAGGGAAATGATCTCTGAGAAATTTAAGATGGACCACAGGAAGATTCAGGTGGAGTGCGCCCACAGGACTGGAAAACCCACCACCGGCCCAGGTGATAGGCCCAGGTCAATAGTGGTCAAGTTCCTGAGGTTCAAGGACTAGGTAGCTGTTCTGGAAAGAGCCAAGAACCAGAGAGGAACGTACATCTTCCTTAATGAGGACTATCCTGAAGCAGTGTACCAGAAGAGGAAAGAACTGATCCCAGCAGTGAAAGCGGCAAGAGCGCGTGGGGACATTGCGTACATCCGCTATGACAGGCTCACTGTCCACCCTCCCAGAAGCCTGGAAGTGATGAGAGAGCCAAGCCTATGGTTCAAAGCCTCAACCCCGCAGTGCGTGCGCGCGCACACACACACACCAATTGATTAATGGACTGCTGATTGTATGTTTTTTTTTTTATCTTGCTTTGTCTGCTCTTTTCATTATTATGTCTATCTCTGATAAGCTACCCAGGAAAGGGCTGAAAATAGCCCATATTAATATATGTAGCCTTAGAAATATGATTCATGAAATCAATAACTTGCTAACATCAGATAACATTCATATATTAGCCATTTCTGAGACTCACTTAGATAATTAATTTGATGATATATCAGTAGCAATACAAGGATATAACATCTATAGAAGAGACAGAAATGCTCATGGGGGAGGAGTTGCTGTTATATTCAGAGACATATCCCTGTAATGCTTAGAGAATATCTTATGTGTTGTGGTTGCAGGTTCACTTGGCACATCTAAGTGCTAACAGTCTGTATCTAAATAATATGTCTGAAATGCTTGATAGTGTATGTGATGTTAAAAGAGAGGTCTACTTTCTTGGGGACCTGAGTATTGACTGGTTTTCATTAAGCTGTCCGCTCAAGAGGAAGCTTCTTCCTGTAATCTGGTTCAGGTTATTAAACAACCTACCAGGGTGTTTACAAACACTACAGGAACAAGATCATCCCCATGTATCGATCACATTGTTACTAATGCTGTAGGACTTTGTTCTAAAGGTATATCTGTACCCATTAGATGCCGTGATCACAATACAACGCCTTGCAAAAGTATTCATCCCCCTTGGAATTTTTTTCCTATTTTGTTGCATTACAACCTGCAATTTAAATAGATTTTTTTTATTTGGATTTCATGTAATGTACATACACAAAATAGTCCAAATTGGTGAAGTGAAATAAAAAATTAAAAACTTGTTTAAAAAAAAATGGAAAAGTGGTACGTGCATATGTATTCACCCCCTTTTGCTATGAAAGCCCTAAATAAGATCTGGTGCATTCAATTACCTTCAAAGTCACATAATTAGGTAAATAAAGTCCACCGGTGTGCAATTTAAGTGTCACATGGTCTCAGTATATATACACCTGTTCTGAAAGAGTCCCAGAGTCTGCAACACCACTATGCAAGGGGCACCACTATCAAGGGGCACCATGAAGACCAAGGAGCTCTCCAAACAGGTCGTGGACAAAGTTGTGGAGAAGTACAGATCAGGTTTGGGTTATAAAAAAATATCAGAAACTTTGAACATCCCACAGAGCACCATTAAATCCATTATTAAAAAATGGAAAGAATATGGCACCACAACAAACCTGCCAAGAGAGGGCCGCCCACCAAAACTCACGGACCAGGCACGGAGGGCATTAATCAGAGGGGCAACAAAGAGACCAAATATAACCCTGAAGGAGATGCAAAGCTCCCCAGCGGAGATTGGAGTATCTGTCCATTTGACCACTTTAAGTTGTACACTACACAGAGCTGGGCTTTACGGAAGAGTGGCCAGAAGAAAGCCATTGCTTAAAAGAAAAAAATAAGCAAACACGTTTGGTGATCGCCAAAAGGCATGTGGGAGACTCCCCAAACATATGAAAGAAGGTACCGTGGTCAGATGGAACTAAAATGTAGCTATTTGGCCATCAAGGAAAACGCTGTGTCTGGCACAAACCCAACACCTCTCATCACCCTGAGAACACCATGTTTTTTATCGGCAGGGACTGGGAAATGGGTCAAATTTGAAGGAATGATGGCGCTAACTACAAGGAATATCTCGAGGGGAAACCTGTTTCAGTCTCCCAGATATTTGAGACTGGGACAGAGGTTCACCTTCGAGCAGGACAATGACCCTATGCATATTGCTAACTCGAGTCATTTAAGGGGAAACATTTAAATGTCTTGGAATGGCCTAGTCAAATCCCAGACCTCAATCCAATTGAGAATGTGTGGTATGACTTAAAGATTGCTGTGCACCAGTGGAACCCACCCAACTTGAAGGAGCTGAAGCAGTTTTGTCTTGAAGATTGGGCAAATATCCCAGTTATGTGCCAAGCTTATAGAGACATACCACAAGAGACTTGCAGCTGTAATTGCTGCAATCCACTGTAGAGTGGCTATATCCAGGAAAGACAAAGTTCCAACAGCTGGGCCTAAAATAGTGTATAAGAGATAATACCAAATATTTTGCTGTGACTCTTATGTGGATGTTTGAAATATTTGTTGGTCTGATGTGATGAATGAGGAGCATCCAGACGCTGCACTTGATACATTTATGAAATTGCTTCTTCCAATTATTGATAAACATGCACCTGTTTAGACTTTTAGAACTGTTAAGGCTCCATGGATTGATGAGGAATTTGAAAACTGTACGGTTGAAAGAGATGTGGCAAAAGGAGTGGCTAATAGGTCTAGCTGCACATCTGACTTATTGTAAATTGAGAAATTATGTGACTAAAGAAAAATAAACTTTATTATGAAGCCAAGATCAATGATACAAATAATTATGGAAAAAATGAAATTTTGGGCAGAAAGACAAATTCAACTCCATCTTTCATCGAATCAGATGGCTTATTCATCACAAAACCATTTGATGTTGCCAATTATTTTAATGAATATTTCATTGGCAAAGTGGGCAAACTTAGGCAGGAAATGCCTACAACAAACAGTGAGCAATTGTATTCATGCATAAAAATAACTAATAATCAAAGAAAAGCAGTGCTAGTTAGAATTTTGTAAAGTTAGTGTGGGAGAGGTGGAAAAATTATTGTTATCGATCAATGATGACAAACCTCGTGGCATTGACAATTTAGATGGAAAGCTACTGAGGATGGTAGCTGACTCTATAGCCACTCATATCTGTCATATTTTTGTAATCTTAGCCTAGAGGAAAGTCTTTGTCCTCAGGCCCGGAGGGAAGCCAAAGTAATTCTGCTACCCAAGAGTGGTAAAGCGGCCTTCAGTGGTTCTAACAGCAGACCTATAAGGTTTCTTCCAGCTCTTAGCAAACTGTTGGAAAAAATGGGTTTACAAAATACAATGGAATTTCTCTGTAAACAAATTAACAGCAGACTTTCGGCATGCTTATAGAGGAGGGCACTTAACATTGACTGCACTGACACAAATGACTGATGATTGGTTGAAAGAAATTGTTCATAAGAAGACTGTGGGAGCTGTACTGTTAGATTTCAGTGCAGCCTTTGATATTATTGACCATAACCTGTTGCTGAAAAAACATATGTGCTATGGCTTTTCAACTTCTGCCTCATTGTGGATTTAGAGCTATCTATCTAATAGAACTCCAAGGGTTTTCTTTAATGGAAGCTTCTCTAATGTCAACCATGTGAAGTGTGGTGTACCGCAGGGCAGCTCTCTAGGCCCTCTACTATTTTCAATTTTTTTTATCAATGACCTGCCACTGGCATGAAAACAATTATGTGTGTCCATGTATGCTGATGATTAAACCATACATGCATCAGCAACCACAGCTAATGAAGTCACTGAAACCCTTAAAAAGAGTTGCAGTCTGTTTTAGAATGCGTGGCCAGTAATAAACTGGCCCTGATCATTTCTAAAACTAAAAGCATTGTATTTGGTACAAATAATTCCTTAAGTGCTAGACCTTAGCTGAAACTGGTAATGAATGGTGTGGCTGTTGAACAAGTTGAGGAGACTAAATTACTTGGCGTTACCTTAGATTTTAAACTGTCATGGTCAAAACATATAGATTCAATGTTTGTAAAGCCGTAATAAAGAGATTCTCTGCTTTTTTGACACCACACTACAAAAATCAAGTTCTGCAAGCTCTAGTTTAGTCTAATCAAATCAAATCAAATTTATTTATATAGCCCTTCATACATCAGCTGATATCTCAAAGTGCTGTACAGAAACCCAGCCTAAAACCCCAAACAGCAAGCAATGCAGGTGTAGAAGCACGGTGGCTAGGAAAAACTCCCTAGAAAGGCCAAAACCTAGGAAGAAACCTAGAGAGGAACCAGGCTATGTAGGGTGGCCAGTCCTCTTCTGGCTGTGCCGGGTGGAGATTATAACAGAACATGGCCAAGATGTTCAAATGTTCATAAATTACCAGCATGGTCGTATAATAATAAGGCAGAACAGTTGAAACTGGAGCAGCAGCATGGTCAGGTGGACTGGGGACAGCAAGGAGTCATCATGTCAGGTAGTCCTGGGGCATGGTCCTAGGGCTCAGGTCCTCCGAGAGAGAGAAAGAAAGAGAGAATTAGAGAGAGCATATGTGGGGTGGCCAGTCCTCTTCTGGCTGTGCCGGGTGGAGATTATAACAGAACATGGCCAAGATGTTCAAATGTTCATAAATGACCAGCATGGTCGAATAATAATAAGGCAGAACAGTTGAAACTGGAGCAGCAGCACGGCCAGGTGGACTGGGGACAGCAAGGAGTCATCATGTCAGGTAGTCCTGGGTCATGGTCCTAGGGCTCAGGTCCTCCGAGAGAGAGAGAGAGAAAGAGAGAATTAGAGAATGCACACTTAGATTCACACAGGACACCGAATAGGACACGAGAGGTACTCCAGATATAACAAACTGACCCTAGCCCCCCGACACATTAACTACTGCAGCATAAATACTGGAGGCTGAGACAGGAGGGGTCAGGAGACACTGTGGCCCCATCCGAGGACACCCCCAGACAGGGCCAAACAGGAAGGATATAATCTTGGTTATTAGAAGACTCGTCTTGAATTCAGTTCTGCTGCTCTATCAATCGCTCCAGTAGAAACCTTAGTGGGCGTGTCTTTTGGCCGGAGTGATTTGTATGGGTAGTCAGACTAAAGCCACCCGACCAAACTAGAATAAGTATATTTTCTGTTCATCAAGCATCATGCTTGCTTTCTCCCCCAATCACTCACCATATTACAACCATCCATTGTCTTACTGTACATAATACTTTATGTTAACTGGATGGAAAATCTTACCTGAATTGTGTTTCATGGAGTTCTATGGTTGGTCTTTTTGTACAATAAGCATAATACTCCCCATGTATTCAGTTAATATATAATTAATTATTTACATTTGGTAAATAGGTTTTTAGCCATTTCTATAGCTTACCTCTATATGTTTTACCTTAGATGAAGTGAAGTAATAATTCTCTTTCCCACACTTATGTAGAATTTGGCGCAAACAAAGGGTTTGACTTGTACCAGAACGCCAAGGTCACCTGTATAAATGACTATCGCCCCGTAGCACTCACATCTGTAGCCATGAAATGCTTTGAAAGGCTGGTCATGGCTCACATCAACATTATCATCCCAGACACCCTGGACCTACTCCAATTTGCATACCGCCCCAACAGATCCACAGATGACGCAATCTCTATTGCACTTCACACTACCCTCTCCCACCTGGACAAGAGGAACACCTATGTTAGAATGCTGTTCATTGACTACAGCTCAGTGTTCAACACCATAGTGCCCTCCAAGATCATCACTAAACTAAGGACCCTGGGACTGAACACCTCCCTCTGCAACTGGATCCTGGATCTCCTGACGGGACACCGCCAGGTGCCCAGGTAGGCAACAACATCTACCACACTGACCCTCAACACGGGGACCCCTCAGGGGGGGCCCCGTCAGTCACCTTCCTCTGACACGGCCTGGTATAGAGGTCCTGAATGGCAAAAAGCTTGGCCCCAGTGATGTACTGGGCCGTATGCACTACCCTCTGTAATGCCTTGCGGTCGGAGGCCGAGTAGTTGCCATATCAGGTGGTGATGCAACCAGTCAGAATGGTCTCGATGCTGCAGCTGTAGAACTTTTTGAGGATCTGAGGACCCATGCCAAATCTTTTCAGTCGCCTGAGGGGGAATAGGCGTTGTCGTGCCCCGTCGATGAGAATGGGGGTGTGCTCGGTCCTCCTTTTTCTGTAGTCCACAATCATCTCCTTTGTCTTGATCATGTTGAGGGAGAGCTTGTTGTCCTGGCACCACACTGCCAGGTGTCGGACCTCCTCCCTATAGGCTGTCTCATTGTTGTCAGTGATCAGGCCTACCTCTGCTGTGTCGTCTGCAAACTTAGTGATGGTGTTGGAGTCGTGTCTTAACCCAAAATAGGTTTACTCCAATATCGGCATTGTTTTAAAAATGGAATGTAGGCAAACAAATGAGAACCCACACGTAATCCACTAGTAACACGGTTTCACAGGAATGCTCAGATGAACGTAAATGTTTGAAATTGGCAGAATTATGGCTGATTTAAGATGAAAACTTAAACCATATTACTTTATTTGTGACATAGGCACTTACTATAGTAATTTATTCATTAACATTACACAGCCTTGCAGTCTACCTATTTTGGTATTTTGTACCAGTTTACATCTTTTGAGAAAGGCATGGTCTTCAGGCTACAGAAGTAGTATTAATAATGATAATTGATTGGGCTTACAGGTTACAGAAGTAGTATTAATAATGATAATTGATTGGGCTTACATAGCACTTTTCTAGACACCCAAAGCTCTTCACAGCTTAAGGGGGAACACACAATCCTAACCTTATTGTATTGTCCCATCCACCTCCCTCTTTGGAGGACAAATTTAACTATTTTACATGAGTATTTATTTATTTTATTTTTTACAGATATTTTGTCTAATATACATTATTCATACACTTAACATACATGTTACTGATAGGAATACAGTTTGATAAACACAGTACACCTACAATGGTACTCATCATGACGTGCTCTGGCAATAAGTGCCGTTGGATCTTTAGTAACCACATAGGCCACCCGTTTAAAGTCCCACTTTCTTCAATTTTATTGAGAAACGTGCCATCACTGTGCCTTCCTCAGGGTGAGGCATCACAGTGATGCCAAAATGTTGGTAAATACCCATTAAATTGCTGGGAGATTACACATGGAGTGTGCAACATTCTTTATTTTGACAGTTAGTACAGTATTAAAAGGATGTTTTTGTAAAAGTGTATGGTATAAATTACAATGATCTGTCTTTGAACTTACTGCCATTTCAGCAGCATTTTTCTCTTTGGCTTTTGTTTGTCCGTCTTTCCCCTGGTGCCATTCAGACGTCTTTGTGCCCACATCTTGAAACGGAACACCTTTGAATGGGAGACTTTTACACACCCAACTGAGTTTTTTTTCTCCTGCCAAAGGCTGTGCATCTGTTTGGTCGGGTTTGAGTAGTTTGGCCTTCTGACTTTGTGTTTGTGGTAACTATATTATTGTTTTGAATATAATGGACAGGATTGATCAGAAAATGGCTTCAGTTTTCACTAGTTGTCACAGCCACAAATTCCAAATTATTATGATTTTTTTTTGTGGTCGACTGGTGTTCTATAAATACATTTTTTAAATTGTATTCACAGGAATGTCCCTGTATTGATGTCTAATATTGCTATTATTGTTGCAATAACAAATAAAAATAAGTAAGATGGCGGAAGTGGACGCTGAGTTCGTATCAAGCAGCGCGTCGATCAAAGTTGGTGAAGATGAATGTTCTGAATGGATAACAGTAGTGTCGAACCGGAACAGAAAGGAAATGGTCTAAAATTGGAGTGGAGGACACGTGTGTGGATGATATTGAATCGCTTCTTGTTAGGATGCGTTTGTTAAGTAAGGATGTATATGTGGGAGACCCGTTTGAGGTGTAACAAATTGTGAAGTAGCCTATGAGTGACCAAGAGTGGTCTTATTATGATTATCTGTATTTATGAAGAACAGAGGAAGATTGCAGTGGGCCTCAAATGAATCCGGGCAACATACATTTTGTGCTTTAAACTTCGGGTGATGACAGATGTTCAGGTTGAATACCTGAAGAGAATTCCTGGTGTGGTTGGTGCCCAGCGTCTGACCCGCTGGGTGAATGAAGAAAGTCTGTAGGTACTGTTGTTTTTTGATAAAGAACACCTACCTATGCATGTGAAGCTTGGTTATGTAAGATGTGCTGTAAGAGCTTTCATCCCCAAACCACTGCAGTCTAAGAATTGTAAAGGATTTGGCCATGTTTCAACGGTGTGTAGAAGGATGGTGTTGCAATTGTGGTGGGGATCATGATCCCGAGTGCCCTGCATACAAGGTGAAGGAGATTGCAAAAGTTATCAATCTCCTATGAGGAGGTAATTAAAATACTTGAGAACAGTTGATGCTCCTGGAGATATGATAGTGGAAGCACCACAGCCTGTAGTAAATGTGTGCTGCCAGTCAAAAGATGCTGTGTGTGGAAAAAAGGTGGATTTTGTGGCATTCATTGCCACAGTTATAAACTGTGCTGCTCAAATCTCAAAGAAGTCTAAGAAACTTGACATTATTGTGGCTACTGCAGAAACGTTTGTTGGACTTAACGATTTTACCTCTATTGTATTTTTTATGTTTGGTAGTTTGTTACACTTTTGGGGAATTATGTTTCCATCCCGCACAGTAGGTGGCGGGATACAGATTAAATTGTACATTCGCCAATATACCATAGAAGAAGATTATTTATATTCGTGTGTGTGTGGGTTGAAGATGGCCGCCGCTAACATGGCGAAAGAAGGTTTTGAAACCCAGTTCGCCTCTGTTATGGAGAAGGTGCTGAAGACGGCAGTCATGGAGACAACGCAACTTTTCGAAACAACTATTGAGGAGCTGCGATTCGAAATATGCAGAATAAAAGAAGAGAACGAGGACCTCAAATCGCGCCTTCGATCCCCTGAAAATGTGAAGAAATCGACGGGTGAAAGTGAAAGACAAACCGCAGAGCCTGGACCGAGTCAAAGAACATCACGTATCGGCAAACGTGACATTGGTGTCCAATGTGGTGAGTAGAAACCGGGTTATTTGTTCCCTCAAAACAGTTTGTTTTCAGTTTAAAATTAGTAGATATTGTACAAATTCAGGTAGGTCCCTCCGGTTTCGTTTGCTCCCTTTCAAGAAACGTTTTGCAACAGAATCGGTGGAATGAATACACCTTTGGACAAGCTAGCTAAGCTACGTTCAAGTGATCACACATCCTGATAGCTAGCTATTCAGCTGAGCATATGAAGTCTCAAAGTTGAGAATATTTAACAAAACTGCTTCATGTACCTATGTTTAATTTGTATAGACTACAATATTAAACAGAACATGTTTGAGAGGTGTAGCCTATATTATGCATTCATAAATTACTGATAACCTTAATAATGCTAGTCACTTTGCAACACAATATGTTGTCATGTCATCTTCACCTCTACATTTCCTCATCTCCTAACCACTGTCTCTCCTAATCTGGTATTTCCAGTTCTGACAGTGCAAGCTTTGCCTCTGTCTGTGGAACAGCACCTGCGCGAGGAGGACCTGCACCGTGGGGCCTACGACAAGGAGGACAACCCACAGATGGCCTTTGTACTGATCAAACAGGAGGTGGACTGGGTAAGACGAGGCTTCAAGCCTGAGTCCCAGATCTGTGGGTGCTGTCTTGACAATTAATCTACCTCTATACTCAACCTGTTTTTGTCGACCCCAGTGAAAAGAAAAACCTTAACACTGCTCTCCCTAGAATCACTTGTGTATTTAAGTGTACATATTGACCTCACAGCCTTCATCAGAGTTTTTGTTGACCCTATTGTGGTTGTCTTTCCCCATTCACCCCCCCAAGGAGGCAGACTATTCTGATGACTACTCCCCGGGTACATACTGCTAAAGCAGGAGGGGGGAGAGCCCCCGACTCTGGTCCGCAGACAACCTCTCAGAGAGTTACCAGGCAGAGGTAGGAACTAGGGAGACCTGCTTCTTATTACAATGTATTAAACAGTATTGGGTTGAGAACCAGGCTCTAATAATATCTATAATAATCTCTCCACTGTTGTTCTCTGTCTTTTTTTCTTTCTGTTTCTCCCTTACAACTTTCCCCTCTACCTTTCTCCATCCTGTCAATCTCCCTCCCTCTGTAGCCCTGGTCCCACCTGGAGCCGTCAGAGCCCTGGTCAACCGTTACACCCAGGAAAGGCCTCCCACCACCCAGCCTACCTCAGCAGAGGCCCCCCTCCAGGGAGATCCAGACACCCAGGAGACCCCCCAGGCTCTCAGCCCATCCCAGCCCAGGACCAGAGAAGTTACCAATGCCAGTGCAGGCCAGGCCCCTGGAGCAGAACAGCAGTCACTTGTAATACCAACAGCAGAGTCTCCAACATTACACCTGACAGCATCTCCTCAATCAGCAGCCACTATCCAATCTACATCAACTGTCCTGTCTACTGTAATGGCCCAGTCCACGGTAACTACTCTGTCAAAAGAAACTGTCCAAACGACCACGGCGGTCCAGTCGACTGTAGCGGTGAAGTCGACAGCAGCATCGTCAGAGCGCCCGCCACCTGTCATCTCCGGGTTACCCAGAACCCCTCTTCAGAATACACAGCCCAGCCCCGTACCCCCTCGTCCATCCCCATCTCCTCGACCATCACCAGCACAGTCCCACACAAACGTTCTACCTGTAGCTCGTCCAATAGCAGTGCCCTCAACACAACCAGCTAGGCCTACAGCTGTACCTGATGGACCACCGGCCGCACCACCAACACAACCGCTACCGCCTACAGTTTTGGAGAAATCGGGCGTTGCCACGGCAACTCCGCCAACACCGGTCCAGTCCGCTCAGTTGCTAACTTTGTCTGAAGAACTTGCCGGCCCCTCTGAGAAGCAGGTGTCCTTGGTCACTGAGCATGTGCAACCGTCCCCCACTCTGCCATCACCGAAGTCCCCTGTTGTCCCAGAGAGGACGTCTGATGAAGCCCCTCTACAGCTGTCCGCCCCTGCTGTAACCACACCCTCTGGCCCCTGTCAGATGTTTATGACACAGTTTTCAGCTCAGTTGTCAGTAGCACCCTTAGTACGCTCCCTACCGTGGGTGGAGGAAAAAGAGGAGGAGGAAGATGAGGGGGAGAGGCTTTCCCCCCTCTCTGCCACGTCTATGGAAGCTGTGATGACCAGGTCTGTTGCTACGGAAACGACCCCCGTCGGTGAGAAAAAGGAGGAGATTGTTGTCCAGTTAGGCAGCAAGCGAAAGTCAAGTCGACGTGAAGCGCTCCTCTCCGGTCTCCGCCTCCGCTTAAGGCCCCGCCCCCAGGACAGCACGCCATCTCCAGTGGTTGCTAAGAAACCCAGAGGAGAGAGAACCGCCCCTCTAGACCACGACTACTCAAAGGTGATGGAGGACGGAGAAGAAAAGTCCAGCGAATCACACGTTGACCAGGATGTAGTAGAGGACACAGCTAACGGTGAGATGGCTGACGACAAGTCTAGTGGACAAGGAAGTAGTAACCACATCATCAGTGAGGAAGAGGGAGGAGCTAACACTGATGTGACCTCTCTGACCAGACAATCACCTATTGGTGGAGGTGTTTGTGTGTCCAAATCCAAGAAGAGAAGCATGACCTGGGTGCAGGCTCAGAGAGGTTTGGCCCTAGCCCAGGCTAAGAGGAGT
Organism: Oncorhynchus tshawytscha; assembly: GCF_018296145.1. Classification (NCBI taxonomy): domain Eukaryota; kingdom Metazoa; phylum Chordata; class Actinopteri; order Salmoniformes; family Salmonidae; genus Oncorhynchus; species Oncorhynchus tshawytscha. The sequence goes on from NW_024609671.1 coordinate 249,592, forward strand.
AGGTCGAAGGTCACTAAGACCTCACAGCAAGGTCAGAGGTCAGAGCTTAGAGGTCTGGTCACACAGACATCGTTTCTGCCTTCCACTCCACAGCGCCGCCGGTCGTACAGCCCCAGCCCTCATGCTGCGTCTACCTCAAGCCTCAGCCCACGCCGCACCAGCCCGCGTTGCACCAGCCCTCACGGTACCCCCAGCCCACACCAGGCTACGGAGGCGAATTTGAATCCTTCTCCTACCACCCCTCCTCACCCACAGCCTCACCAGTTCAAGGTAATTTCTGCCACCCCTCGTCGCGGCAGACCTCGCTCGGCGGCCGCGGCGTTATTGAATTTGAAACGTTCTCCGTCCACCCCTCAACCTATCCCCTTCATTGTCACCGTCAGCCCTCACTCCGGATTCAAAAAGTCCCCCCCATGCACGCTGACATTCCAGCAGGCGCAGCGGTATCGCAAGTCACAACCGATGTGGTCGCCGCCAGGACCGTTCCAGCTCCAACAGTCTCCCAAGTCTCCACGGAAACGTTTTACCAAGAACCAGTGTGCAGACTGTGGTCGCGTACTGAGCAGCGCCGCTGCTTTAGAGAGCCATGCCTCCCTTCACACGGGGAAGCGCCCGTTCGCCTGCTCCACCTGCGGCAAGGACTTCCCCAACCTCAAGGGCCTCAACCGCCACGCCCGCGTCCACGGTGAACAGCGTGGCCACCAGTGTCCGAAGTGCGACAAGACCTTTGTCTACCGCTTCGGCCTGACTAAGCACGAGCAGATGGTCCACAGCGGCGTGCGCCCGTTCATCTGCCCGATCTGTGACAAACGCTTCGTCATCCGGCGCGACATGGAGACGCATCTCCGCGTTCACACTGGAGAGAAACCGTTTGCCTGCTCCCTCTGTGTGAAGCGGTTCAAGAGGCGTGTGGAGCTGAATGTTCACCTGAGGTGGCACAACGGGGAGAAGAGACACTGGTGCTCGTACTGCGGGAAGGGCTTTCTGGATTACAATAATCTGAAGAGGCACAAATTTGTCCACACTGGGGAGAAACCTTACACCTGCTCTGAGTGTGGCAAGCACTTCAAACAGACTGGCCATCTGAAGAAACACCTGAAGACAATACACAAAGACAGATAGAGAGGACAGGGGACGAGCCTTTAATGGCACCCTATTCCCTATATAGTGCACTACTTTGGACTAGAAATATAGCACTATATAGGGAATAGGGTGTCAGATGGTGATGAGGGAATAGTTCTGTTTGCTGTGAATTTGCTTTTGTTTGGAAGAATCATGCTGCGAGAGAATGTAGCAAAATGTTAAAGAAAAATGTTGAATTTGAATTGAGTTGATTAATTTAATTAAAACTAATTCTGGTTGTCATTTGTTTTTCATTCTATTTATTAGAAAAGTTAGAATCCTAAAACCACATTTAAATTTAGGTGTACTGTGTTCATGTCACACAAAATGCTTTAAAAAAAATGTTCTGCGGGTTTGAAGTTGTTGCTTTAAAATGTGTTTATTCCGTTTTATTTGTACTTGAAAATCTGGTCTGGCATCGGAAGTTTCACTTGAACAACCGTCGAAGTCGTAATTTTTCTTGTGGAGGGGGTTGTTACATTTCACTACTAACCTTATACATTTCCTCCAAAACATGACAACAAATCTATTTCACAATTACAAACGTATTAATGCGGATAATGTCGCTAGTTTTATCATATAGTCAATGTTAAGCAAACGAACAAATGTTATTATTAGTAAAGGTAGCTAGCAATCAAGCTAGCTAAAATCTTATTGGTTGAAGAATTGGTCATACTTGAATATGGGGCATTCATGTGCTTGTGGGAAGTTGTAAGTCTGCCATGATCGTGTTTAAGTGCTTTTGAAATGGTTGGTATGATCATTATGACAGACGATTCCTAGACCGTTTGCATCGCCTCATTCGGTAACTGTTGAGGTGGCGCAATCGGATAAAACGCTTGAGAAGGGTGGTCACGTGTGTTTGAGAGGTCCCGAGTTCAAAACCGGTATGGGCCGAATCTGGAGGATGTGGTACTCGCTTAGCAAGCAGCGTGACGTCCTTTACAGTATGGCAAAAAAACAAAACGTGAGGACAGAGTTTGGGAACTCCTGATATAAAAGGCATACATGATTATTCAAAACATGGTTAGGTTTCCAACAGATTATATTTTCAATGTCCTTATTAATAAACAATTGATCATAAAAAAAAATGTTCTCAATGTCAAATAAAAATCGAGACCAAGGGATCCAAAATATTTTCACTCAGGGGCCCTTCCAGCATTGGGGAACTCGTACCACATGTTAGGTTCTAATTCTTTGAGTTAATGACTCCACGGACACTAGGAAAGCTTATCCAAGTTTAATTCTTCCCAAAGGGTCGATAGAGCTGCATTCAGACAAACAACATTTCACACAAGTACTGACAACCCTTTCTCCAAGGCTGAGTCTCTTCAACTCAAGGCTGTCATGGTGATTGATAGACAGTGTCTCTTCTCCCAGAGGATCCCTAATGTCTAACAATAACATATCCTGACATAATGTAAACGTTATACATTACCCTCTCCCTCAGTGACATTGTTCTAAGATCTCCACCCGTCTCCCCTACACATTCCAAAGCCATCTGGCTCCTACAGACCATTAACTTCTGAAGTAAAAACCAGTCCCTCACCGTTAGATACTATTCTTCTGAGTATAACAATGTTCAAAGTTTAACCCAGAATCTAACATGTCTATTTCTATTGGCACTGGCACTGTTCATGACACTAACTGTTCACGCCGCTCTTGGTGGAGAGAATGTTGCTGGGTTTAAAGCTTATTTCCTGCAATTCTACACATTTTGTCATGGGATGCAAAGGAAATGTTGCTGTTTTAAAGCTCATTTTCTTGCAATTCTATACATTTGGCCATGTCTAATGTGTATTCATGTGTTATTTGACTGACAAACTTGTCAAGATCTATGGGCTAAATAACCTATACTGAACAAAAATGTAAATACATGTAGAGTTGATCTCATGTTTCTTGAGCTGGAATAAAAGATCCCAGAAATGTTCCATTCACACAAAAAGCTTACTTCTCTCAAATGTTGTATACAAATTTGTTTACATCCCTGTTAGTGAGCATTTCTCTTTTGCCAAGATAATCCATCCACCTGACAGGTGTTGCATATCAAGAAGCTGATTAAACAGCATGCTCATTACACAGGTGAACCTTGAGCTGGGGACAATAAAAGGCCTCTAAAATTTGCATTTTTGTCACACAATGCCACAGATGTCTCAGATTTTGAGGGAGTGTGTAATTGGCATGCTGACTGCAGGAATGTCCACCAGAGCTGTTGCCAGATAATTGAATGTTCATTTCTCTACCATAAGCCACCTCCAACATACTTGTCAATAGTTTGGCAGTACATCCACCTAGCTTCACAACCGCAAGTGTAACCATGCCAGCCCAAGACCTCGACATCCAGCTTCTTCACCTGCGGGATTGTCTGAGACCAGCCACCCAGACAGCTGTTGAAACTGAGGAGTATTTATGTATGTAATAAAGCTCTTTTGTGGGGAGAAACTCATTCTGTTTGGCTGGGCCTGGCTCCCAGTGGGTCGGTCTATGCACACCCAGGCCAACCCATGGTTGCTCCCCTGCCCAGTCATGTGAAATCCATAGATTAGGGTCTAATTAATTTATTTCAATTGACTGATTTCCTTATATGAACTGTAACTCAGTAAAATTGTTGCATGTTGTTTATATTTTTGTAAGATATCAATTTTAAAAACTTTAGTTGACATGGGCTCGTTGATCTGGACATTTCTGACAAGTTATAAATAGCTCTCTAAGGTGTGCAATGACTAACATGACAAGAGGAACTGATGATTTACTACCCAATTTCGAAATTACACCTTGTGCATTCCACTATTACAACTTTCAGAGCTGGACTGAGTATATACAGGGCCTTCGGAAAGGATTCATACCCCTTGACTTTTTAAAATTTGTTACGTTACAGCCTTGATTAAATAAATTAAAATCCACAGCAATCTACACAGAATACCCCATAATGACAAACCGAAAACAGGTTTTTAGAAATTTGTGCAAATGTATTTTAAAAAATGTATTCAGACCATTTGCTATGAGACTCGAAATTGAGCTCAGGTGCATCCTGTTTCCATTGATCATCCTTGAGATGTTTCTACAACTTGATTTGATTCCACCCGTGGTAAATTCAATTGATTGGACATGATTTTGAAAAGGCGCACACACCTGTCAACATAAGGTCCCACAGTTGACAGTGCATGTCAGAGCAAAAACCAAGCCATGAGGTTGAAGGAATTGTCCGTAGAGCGCCGAGACAGGATTGTGTTGAGATTCAGATCTTGGGAAGGGTACCAAAACATTTCTGGAGCATTGAAGGTCCACAAGTACACAGTGCCCCCATCATTCTTCCTAGTGCTGGCCACCCGACCAAACTGAGCAATCGGGTGAGAAGGGCCTTGGTCAGAGAGATGACCAAGAACCTGATGGTCACTCTGACAGAGCTCCGGAGTTCCTTTGTAGAGATGGGAGAACATTCCAGAAGGGCAGCCATCTCTGCAGCACTCCACCAATAGGCCTTTATGGTAGTGGCCATACAGAAGCCATTCCTCAGTAAAAGGCACGACAGCCCGCTTGGAGTTTGCCAAAAGGCACCTAAAGACTCTCAGACCATGAGAAACAATATTATCTGATCTAATGAAACCAAGATTGAACTCTGGTCTGAATGCCAGATCACTGTAACTGTACACAGCCAATCTGTAAATAGCACACCCAACTACCTCATCCCCATATTATTTATCCTCTTGCTCTTTTGCACCCCAGTATCTCTACTTGCACATCATCATCTGCACATCTATCACTCCAGTGTTAATGCTAAATTGTAATAATTTCGCCTCTATGGCCTATTTATTGCCTTACCTCCCTACTCTTCTAAATTTGCACACGCTGTATACAGATTTTTCTATTGTGTTATTGACTGTACGTCTGTTTATGTGTAACTTTGTGTTGTTGTTTTTGTCGCACTGCTTTGCTTTATCTTGGCCAGGTCGCAGTTGTAAATGAGAACTTCTTCTCAACTGGCCTGCCTGGTTAAATAAAGGTGAAATAAAAAGCCAAGCTTCACATCTAACCTGCCACCATCCATACGGTGAAGCATTGTGGTGGAAGCATCATGCTGTGGGGATGTTGTTCAGGATCGAGGGAAAGATGAACGGAGCAAAGTACATAGCAATCCTTAATGTAAACCTGCTCCTGAGCGCTCAGGACCTCAGACTGGTGGCGAAGTTTCACCTTCCAACAGGACAACGACCCGAAGCACACAGCCAAGACAAGACTTGAACCTGATCAAACATCTCTGGAGAGACCTGAAAATAGCTGTGCAGCAACACTCCCCATCATCATGGGGTATTGTGTGTAGATTGATGAGGGGAAAAAAACTATCAATTTTGCAAGGCTGTAAGTAACAAAATGTGGAAAAAGTCAAGAGGTCTGAATACTTTCCGAAGGCACTTTATGTATGTATATACACACACTACCGGTCAAAAGGTTTAGAACACCTACACACCAAGGGGTTTTATTTCTACTCTTTTTCTACATTGTGGAATAATAGTGAAGACATTATAATTAGGAAATAACACATGGAATCATGTAATAACCCCCAAAAAGTGTTAAACAAATCAAAATATATTTTATATTTGAGATCCTTCAAATAGCCACCCTTTGCCTTGATTACAGCTTTGCACACTCTTGGCATTCCCTGAACCAGCTTCACCTGGAATGCTTCTCCAACAGTCTTGAAGGAGTACCCACATATGCTGAGCACCTGTTGGCTGCTTTTCCTTCACTCTACGGTCCATCTCATCCCAAACCATCTCAATTGGGTTGAGCTCGGGTGTTTGTGGAGGCCAGGCCATCTGATGCAGCACTCCATTACTCTCCTTCTTGGTCAAATAACTCTTACACAGCCTGGAGGTGTGGTAGGTAATTGTCCTGTTGAAAAACAAATACAAATACAAATGTCCCACTAAGCGCAAACCAGATGGGATGGCATATCACTGCAGAATGTGGTGGTAGCCATGCTGGTTAAGTGTACCTTGAATTCTAAATAAATCACATACAGTGTCACCAGCAAAGTACCACCACACCATCACACCACTTCCTTCATGCTTCACGGTGGGACCCACACATGCGGTTGGAACCAAAAACCTCAAATTTGGACTCGTCAGACTAAAGGACAGATTTCCACCATTCTAATGTCCAATCCATCGAATGTCATCGACCAGGTAACTCTGGGTCTTCCTTTTCTGTGGCGGTCCTCATGAGATTCAGTTTCATCATAGCGATTGATGGTTTTGCCACTGCACTTGAAGAAACTTTAAAAATGTATATTGAAAAAATAAACCATTATATTTTGATATGTTTAACACTTTATTGGTTACAACATGATTCCATATGTGTTATTTCATAGTTTTGATGTCTTCACTGTTATTCTACAATGTAGAAAACTGTAAAAATATAGAAGAATCCTAGAATGAGTAGGTGTGTCCAAACCTTTGAATGGACTGTAAGTATATATATATATATAATATATTAAAGAAATTGGAGGAACCCATGCCTCACAGTGTTGAAATCACTGTTCTAGACCACCGCTCAGGCCAGGAAATCCGGCCTGTGTTTGTGCTGGTGTAACTTTAGATGGGCCAGTCGTTTGAAGCAGAGTCCACACACAGCACAGCAGTACGGTCTCTCCCCAGTGTGTGTGCGCTGGTGTACCTTCAAAATGTCCACCCGCGTGAAGCTCTTGTCACACATAGTGCAGCGGTGGGGTTTCTCCTGCGTGTGAATGCGCTGATGCAGCTTGAGGTTCCAGAGCCGACTGAACTTGTTCCCACAGATGGAGCAGCAGTAGGGCTTGTCTGTGGTCTGGCTGCACTTGTGCCTCTTCAGGTCGGAGAAGGAGGTGAAGCCCTTGGAGCAGTGGCTGCAGAGGTGGAGTCCCTCTGCCTGGTGGACCCGCTGGTGGACCTTGAGGTTGCAGGCCTGGGTGAAGGTCTTACCGCACTGGGTGCAGGAGTATGGAGGCCCAGACCCTGAACTCAAACCTCTCCCCGTTTTGTGTGTCTGCTTGTGGGCCTTGAGGGAACCAGCGTCTGGGAAGGTCATGCTGCACTGATTGCAGGCATGACGCCTCCCCCTCCTCCTCCTGTTACCTGCTCTTGTGAACGCTCTCTGAGGTGTAAAGAGTTTCCAAAGTCGTCAGCGGCATCATACAGGCTCTCTGTGTTGTTGTTGTGGGCTGAGCTTCCAGAGTGGATGGAGGTTAGCCCCCTGTGGCTGGCTCTGCTACCCTGACTCTGGGACCCCGTGTTCAGGGTACAAGACGCTGGAGTCCTGCAGGTACCCCTCCTCGTTGATCAACAGGCAGTTCAGGTCTCCCACCTCTGGGTGGGGGGATGGCGTTGGCGACCCCACCTGCTCCCTCCGGCTCTGATGGGGGCCAGGCATGTGGGAGCGATGGTGATGGTCGCCCCCCTTAAACCCCCCCAGGTTCACCTGGTAGTGACCTGCAGCTCCGTAGCTCAGCGCTCCCAGACGAGGCGGAGAACCAGGAAGCCTATCCAGCCCTTCCATGTCTAGAAGATGGTCGCCACTACCGCTACTGCCGTAACCAGACTTCTCAAAGTCACCCCCTAGTTCCTCCATGCTGTAGTGGGGGCGGTAGAGAGGGTCGGTGGGGTCCCCCGAGTCTCCCTCGGGGCCTGGTGGTTCAGGCCTCTGGTCTAGACTGGATCTCCACTCATCTTGGCACTGATGTAGCTCCTGCTGAATAAAACTCTTACTGGGCCCAGAGACGTCTGAACCATCAGCCTCTGAAGAACACAGGGGACATGTGGCATTAGAAGCATTAACATTTAAGACAGGGGTGTTAAACTCATTCCATAGAGGGCCTAGTGTCTGCTGGTTTTTGAATTTCCCTTTCAATTAAGACCTAGACAACCAGGTGAGGGGAGTTCCTTAATAATTAGTGGTCTTAATTCATCAATCAAGTACAAGGAAGGAGCGAAACCCACAGACACTCTGTGGAAAGAGTTTGACATGTGATATAAGGCATTGGCAATAGTAGAAACAGTTGTAGAGTAACTGTAATGTTAAATGTGTACTTACAGTTCCATGTTGACATGTGTAATAATGAATACATTTGAAATGACACAGCATATTATAAGTTACTCTTATTATCATTCTCATCATCATAAAGGTTGGCTATTGTCTGTTATATTTGTTGTAAACTCCTGACTCACCATCCAGGCAGAACTCCCATCTCTCCTGTAGCTCAGTGTTGTGGAGAGCCTCCTCTTTCAGCAGACTGTCCAGCTTCTGACCTCCGACCTTTGTGGACTGCCAGAGGAAATGAATGAGTTGATGATGACTAAATGATGGATAAACTGACAGTGATTGAATAGAGCTGACATGATGGTTCTCTACTCAGAATTATCCTCTGGGACCCCCAGACATCTCCCAACTTTGCTGCAGCCCAGAGCTGGAACAGTTCAAATATGAGGAGAGGTTTTAAAAAGGCTGCCCAATTCTTCCTCACAGACTATCTGTTCTAATATATCCTTTAAAATAACATTTCTAACTGAACTTTCTGTAACACTGCACCCTCCACCCGTCACAGGTGTTTAGTCCCCTAGATACAAGAGATTCTCCTAGGGCTGGTGGCCTCAGCCTCCATGTGTTTAGTCAGTCCCCTGCCTACCTCAGAGATTCTCCTAGGGCTGGTGGCCTCAGCCTCCATGTGTTTAGTCAGTCCCCTACCTACCTCAGAGATTCTCCTAGAGCTGGTGGCCTCCATGTGTTTAGTCAGTCCCCTACCTACCTCAGAGATTCTCCTAGGGCTGGTGATCTCAGCCTCCTCCAGATCATTGAAGGTTGTTTCCCTGGCCACACCCCCACAGCTGCTCCACTCCTCCCCTGATACCTTCTCCTGCTTCAGGCCACGCCCCCTCTCCACACCTGGCCACAGGTAAACAAAGAGAACATTTAATTTAGAGTAAAAGGTAAGTAACATTGTGGATAATAGAGTCTCCTCACATCAGATGAAGGAAAGGAAACATCTTATTAAGATGCCACCACCATCCATGACTGACTCCTTTCTTAAACCAATACGGTCTGATCAGTGATCACCAAAGTATAAAAGGTACACATTACACCAGCCCCACTTCAGTGATTCCTCCATATATATATATATATATATATATATATATAAAACCAGTCAAAAGTTTGGACAAACGAACTTATTAAAAGTTCATTTGTGGAATTTATTTTCTTCTTAATGTATTTGAGCCAATCAGTTGTGTTGTGAAAAGGTAGGGGAGGTATGCAAAAGTCAGCCCTATTTGGTGAAAGACCAAGTCCATATTATGGCAAGAACAGCTCAAATAAGCAAAGAGAAATGACAGTCAATTATTACTTTAAGACATGAAGGTCAGTCAATCCAGGAAATGTCAAGGACTTGTCATGTTTCTTCAAGTGCAGTCGCAAAACGCAGAGTTGCCTCTACTGCATGGGATACGTTCATTAGAGTTAACAGCCTCAGAAATTGCAGCCCAAATAAATGCTTCACAGAGTTCATGTAACAGACAAAAAAATCAACAGTTTAGAGGAGACTGTGTGAATCAGGTCTTCATGGTCAAATTACTGCAAAGAAACCACTTCTCAAGGACACCAATAATAAGAAGAGACTTGCTTGGGCCAAGACACATGAGCAATGGACATTAGACTGGTGGAAATCTTTCCTTTGGTCTTATGAGTCCAAATTTGAGACTTTTGGTTCCAAATACTGTGTCTTCGTGAGACGCAGAGTAGATGAACGGATGATCTCCGCATTTGTGGTTCCGACTGGGAAGCATGAAGGAGGTGTAACGGTGCTTTGCTCGTGACACCGTATGTGATTTATTTAAAATTCAAGGCACACTTAATCAGCATGGCTACCACAGCATTCTGCAGCGATATGCCATCCCATCTGGTTTGCGCTTAGTGGGACTATCATTTGTTTTTCAACAGGACAATGACCTAACATACCTCCAGGCTGTGTAAGAGTTATTTGACCAAGAAGGAGAGTAATGGAGTGCTGCATCAGATGGCCTGGCCTCCACAAACACCCAAGCTCAACCCAATTGAGATGGTTTGGGATGAGTTGAACCACAGAGTGAAGGAAAAGCAGCCGACAAGTGCTCAGCATTTGTGGAAACTCCTTCAAGAATGTTGGAAAAGCATTCCTGGTGAAGCTGGTTGAGAGAATGCCAAGCGAAGGCAAAGCTGTTAATTAAAAGCGGCTAGTTTGAAGAATCTAAAATGTAAAATAAGTTTTGATTTGTTTAACACTTTTTGGGTTACTACATGATTCCATGTGTTATTTCATAGTTTTGATGTCACTATTATTCTACAATGTAGAATTTTTAAAATAAAAAAAAAAACTAGAATGAGTAGGTGTGTCCAAACTTTTGACTGGTACTGTGTCGTTAGATGTCTCTCTTCTCACCTGTCTGTGAAGTTCCTAAGCTTATCTCATGACCTTCCTTGCCAGCTCTCCCACAGTCCCCACACTTTCCCCTCTGGTCTCCCTCTCTGTTCTCCGACCACTGCAGCCGCTTCTTCAGTGACTCGACCTGCTCCCGGTTCCGGGACACCTCCTCCAGGAAACTATCCTCCACCAGCCTGGTGATCTCATACATGGCTGACTTAAGGACCGTCTCCATGACCCCGGAGAGCTGAGACTGGAAGGTTATGATGGCTGCGGACATCATGGCAAAGTGTCTATGAGCAGCTAGCTACAGTTAAGAGATAGTAACTTTTAGCTACTTTTGTTCAGGTTGGTCAGTGTTACCATTCCGTATATCAAAAGGAAAAATCGCTAAAATTAACTGCAAAGATACAGGTAACTAAACCACTTTTGTCTGTGTTAGCATGCTAGCAAACGTTACTGTTGGATGTTGTGGTCTCTACCTAATGCAATTTTTTATTTTTTTTATAATTTCGAGATATAAGATATCTATCTGTATATGTATTTACAGTATATGAGGCTATTCGAATAAATACAAATACCAGAGGTATTGAGAGAAAGCAAGGCTATGGTAGTTGGCTCGGCACTTACTTTGCTAGCCAGTCAACACAATAAGCATCCACCCCCAAAAAATGTACTTCCGGAAACAAACCAACGGGTCGGGTAGTGGGACATTCTACGTTGGAACGTTACCTTATTCGAGTTAAAAAGACGACCTTCATTTATTGTGTCAATTGACAGGAAATGTACACGGGAAGCAATTTATCTCAGCCATCACTCAATGCGTCACACAAAGCACTGTGCGCCGAGTCCATAAAAGAAGAAGTCATATCACCAACATAGGCCAATTCTGATCAACCCTGTAATTGCTTGGGGAAAATATTAATATATTGTAGATTCATATCAAAGTGTGGCTTGAAGAGAACCACTGCCAAGAAAAAAGTAATATCAACAACTAAATGCATGAATTTGGTGCACTTTAAGATGAACATTGAGAGATTAAATATTTTTCAGGTAACTAACTTGCATCTTCCCACCTGCAAAGCAGACATTGCAAGTATTCAAGTACAATTACTACTGTGGGTCTCTCTACTCTGGAACAGTCTCCTTTGGAACAGTCTCCTCTGGAACACATACAGTACCAGTCAAAAGTTTGTACACACCTACTCATTAAAGTGTTTTTTCTTTATTTGTACTATTTTCTACATTGTAGAATGATAGTGAAGACATCATAACTATGAAATAACACACGTGGAATCATTTAGTAATCCAAAAAGTGTTTTAAAAAATGTAAATGTATTTTATATTTGAGATTATTCAATGTAGCCACCCTTTGCCTTGATGACAGCTTTGCACACTGTTGGCATTCTCACAACCAACTACACGAGGTAGTCATCTGGAATGCATTTTAATTAACAGGTGTGCCTTCTTAAAAGTTAATATGTGGAATTTCTTTCCTTAATGCGTTTGAGACAATCAGTTGTGTAGTAACAAAGTAGGTGGGGTATACAGAAGATAGTCCTATTTGGTAAAAGACCAACTCCATATTATGTCAAGAACAGCTCAAATAAGCAAAGAGAAACGACAGCCAAGCAATACTTTAAGACAAGAAGGTCAGTCAATCTGGAAAATGTCAAGAACTTTTAAAGTTTCTTCAAGTGCAGTTGCAAAACCATCAAGCGCTATGATGAAACTGGCTCTCATGAGGACCGCCACAGGAAAGGAAAACCCAGACTTACCTCTACTGCAGAGGACAAGTTCATTAGAGTTACCAGCCACAGATATTGCAGCCCAAATCAATGCTTCACAGAGTTCAAGTAACTGACACATCTCAACATCAACTGTTCAGAGGAGACCGTGTGAATCAGGCCTTCATGGTCGAGTTGCTGCAAAGAAACCACTACTAAAGGACACCAATAAGAAGAGACTTGCTTGGGCCAAGAAACACGAGCAATGGACATTAGACGGGTGGAAATCTGTCCTTTGGTCTGATGAGTCCAAATGTGCGATTTTTTGGTTCCAACCGCCATCTGTCATTGTGAGACACAGAGTAGGTGAACAGATGATCTCTGCATGTGTGATTCCCACCGTGACACATTGAGGAGGAGGTGTGGGGGTGCTTTGCTGGTGACACTGTCAATTATTTATTTAGAATTCAAGGCACACTTAACAAGCATGGCTACCACCACATTCTGCAGCGATATGCCATCCCATCTGGTTTGCACGTAGTGCGACTATCATTTGTTTTTCAACAGGACAGTGACTCAACACACCTCCAGGCTGTGTAAGAGCTATTTGTCCAAGATGGTGAGTGGAGTGCTGCATCAGAAGACCTGGCCTCCACAGTCATCAGAAAATAGTAAAAACAAAGGGAAAACCCTGAATGAGTAGGTGTGTTCAAACTTTAACCGGTACTGTATATCTAGTGTATTGCCAAAAACCACTCAACAACTTCAACCATAGACTCTGACATGTGCAATAAGCCAAACTGATTAAAGAATCCCACAGTACCATCACTTTCTCTGTGTCATCTGTTGGTATCTCTTGTCTGCCCTCTTTTGTTGCTGTCTCTTAGTATTCTATGTTGCTATCTCTTAGAATACTAAGAGACAGCAACATAGAATACTATGTTGCTGTCCCTTAGTATTCTATGTTATTGTCTCTTAGTATTCTATGTTGCTGTCGCTTAGTATTCTATGTTCCTGTCTCTTAGTATTCTATGTTGCTGTCTCTTAGTATTCTATGTTGCTGTCTCTTAAGATTCTATGTTGCTGTCGCTTAGTATTCTATGTTCCTGTCTCTTAGTATTCTATGTTGCTGTCTCTTAGTATTCTATGTTGCTGTCTGTCTCTTAGGATTCTATGTTGCTGTCACTTAGTATTCTATGTTGCTGTCTCTTAGTATTCTATGTTGCTGTCGCTTAGTATTCTATGTTGCTGTCTCTTAGTATTCTATGTTGCTGTCTCTTAGTATTCTATGTTGCTGTCTCTTAGTATTCTATGTTGCTGTCTCTTAGTATTCTATGTTGCTGTCTCTTAGTATTCTATGTTACTGTCTCTTAGTATTCTATGTTACTGTCTCTTAGAATTCTATGTTGCTGTCTCTTAGTATTCTATGTTGCTGTCTCTTAGTATTCTATGTTTCTGTCGCTTAGTATTCTCAAATCAAATCAATTTTTTTTTGTCACGTGCACTGAATACAACAACCTTACAGTGAAATGCTTACTTACAGGCTCTAACCAACAGTGCAAAAAATATATTAGGTGAACAATAGGTAAGTAAAGAAATAAAAACAACAGTAAAAAGACAGTGAAAAATAACTGGTGAGGTTAAATACAGTAGTGAGGCTATATACAGGCACTGGTTAGTCAGGCTGATTGAGGTAATATGTACATGTAGATATGGTTAAAGTGACTATGCATAAATGATAAACAGGGAGTAGCAGTAGCATAAAAGAGGGGGTGGTGGGTGGTGGGACACAATGCAGATAGCCCGGTTAGCCAATGTGCGGGAGCACTGGTTGGTTGGGCCAATTGAGGTAGTATGTACATGAATGTATAGTTAAAGTGACTATACATATATGATAAACAGAGAGTAGCAGCAGTGTAAAAGAGGGGTTGGGGGCACACTGCAAATAGTCCAGGTAACCATTTGGTTACCTGTTCAGGAGTCTTATGGCTTGGGAGTAAAAACTTTTGAGAAGCCTTTTTGACCTAGACTTGGCACTCCGGTACCGCTTGCCATGCGGTAGTAGAGAGAACAGTCTATGACTGGGGTGGCTGGGGTCTTTGACAATTTTTACGGCCTTCCTCTGAAAAAAGTAGTAGAGTGTCATTCACATAGCAAGTTAAAGTTTGTTAATTTGTCATATACATCTCATATACATGGAATACTCAGTGCAATGAAATGCTTACTTGCAGGTTAACCTCTCAACAATGCAACAACAATAGAACAAGTATGTAGCTAATTGATTAACAAGTGTAATAGAAATGAAAGCTTAATAAAATATATATGTATATATATTTTTTTTAACAAATAATTGCATATGGAATGTATGGAGATAACAGACATGAGCCAAACATGTTTGCTTGTCGAATGGAAAAGGTAATAAGACTACGATTCATTTAATTTAGTCAGTTCTACCACCTCAACATTGCTAATTTTGAACAGGGTGAATTATAATGTTTCAGTAAAGTTCAGCTTCTGTCCACAGGGGAGCACTGTGTCACATTTCACAGCCTGTGATCGAACCCGGGTCTGTAGAGACGCCTTAGACCACTGTGCCACTCGGGAGGCCCCAATGTGTATTATTTAACATTACTATTAAAATAGTACTCACTCAAATGGGTAATTGTTAACAGGTTGCTAGCTGTCTTCCACGTATTTTCATCTTCTCTGTTTTGGTAACATCCTGTTGTTTGACTGACGTTTCGCAACGGAACCTTGAACCACAAGGGGGCGTTGTGTTTTCACTCCGTTGTGAACGAGGTGTAACTGCTGCGGCTCTTTGACTTTCTGGCTGTTCTGCCCTCTCCACCTCAATCACTAATGCCTCAACCTGCTCCCTTTTTTTTGCCCCTCTTTCAGAAGAAGTTCTGAATATCCATATTTTCTCTGTGCCATGCTGCAGATTCTGCCTGAGTGATGACATTGACATCTAACTGGTGCTTTAGGGGTGGGGTCAAGGGATGTGAGCTGCACTGTGAAATCTCTACCAATCACAGCAGGCACTGTGTCACTCCAGGGACATTCTTGCAGTGCTTGCACCATTTCTGCCTTCCCCCCCACTGCGCCCCTGGTCGTACAGCCCCAGCCTTCACGTTGCTTCCACTTCAAGCCGCAGCCCATGCCACCGCTGCCGATGCCGCACCAGCCCTCGCCAGGCTATGGGGGTAAACATGAACCCTTCTCCTGCCACCCATCCTCACCCACAGCCTCACCTGTTCAAGGTCACTTTCACCAACCCTTGTCCAGGTAGACCATCGCCCTGTAGCACTCACATCCGTCATCATGAAGTGCTTGGAGACTAGTCAAGTACCATATCACCTCCACCCTACCTGACACCCTAGACCCACTCCTATTTGTTTACCGTCCCAATAGGTCCACAGACGACGCAATCACACTGCACACTACCCTAACCCATCTGGACAAGAGGAATACCTATGTAAATCAAATCAAATCTTATTTGTCACATACACATGGTTAGCAGATGTTAATGCGAGTGTACTTGTTAAACTTCTTGTTAAAATTACTTGTTAAACTTCTACAGATGCACAATCGAGAGCATCCTGTCGGGCTGTATCACCGCCTGGTACGGCAACTGCTCCGCCCATAACCGTAAGGCTCTCCAGAGGGTAGTGAGGTCTGCACAACGCATCACCGGGGGCAAACTACCTGCCCTCCAGGACACCTACACCACCCGATGTCACAGGAAGGCCAAAAAGATCATCAAGGACAACAACCACCCGAGCCGCTGCCTGTTCACCCCCGCTATCATCCAGAAGGCGAGGTCAGTACAGGTGCATCAAAGCTGGGACCTAGAGACTGAAAAACAGCTTCTATATCAAGGCCATCAGAATGTTTAACAGCCATCACTAACATTGAGTGGCTGCTGCCAACATACTGTCTCATCTCTAGCCACTTTAATAATGAAAAATGTATGTAATAAATGTATCACTAGCCACTTTAAACAATGCCACTTTATATAATGTTTGCATACCCTACATTACTCATCTCATATGTATATACTGTACTCTATACCATATACTGCATCTTGCCTATGCCGTTCGGCCATCGCTCATTCATATATTTTTTATGTACATATTCTTATTCATTCCTTCACCCTTGTGTGTGTATAAGATAGTTGTTGTGAAATTGTTAGGTTAGATTACTTGTTAGATATTACTTCACGGTCGGAACTAGAAGCACAAGCATTTCGCGACACTCACATTAACATCTGCTAACCACACGTATGTGACAAATATTATTTGATTTGATTTGAGACCTCGTTCGGTGGCCGTGGCGGCTTTGCATTTTAAATGGTCTCCCTCCAGCCCTTGACCTACCCCCTTCATTATCACCGCCAGCCCTCGCTCCGGCTTCATGTCCTCCCAGTGCCCGCTGACATTCCAGCAGGCATGGCAGTACCGCCAATCACAACTGATGTAGTTGCCGTTCCAGCTCCAAGTCTCCCCAGTTTCAGCAGAAACATCTTGCTAAGAACCAGTGCACAGACGGCGGTCGTGTCCTGAGCAGCACTATCGCTTCAGAGAGCCTCTCCTCTCTCCTGCTCTGCCTGCAGCAAGGACTTCCCCAATTTCAAGGCCTGAAACTGCATCCACGGCAACCAGCAGGGCCACTACTTTCAACAGGGCCACCGTCTACCGCTTTTGGCGTATTTTCCCCACTTATTTCCCCCACTGTATTTATCCCTGTGATAGTTCGTCTTGTATGTTTTTCCAAGTCATCCAGCATTTTTCCCGTTCTCCTGATTTTTGCTACTATTTTTTTGCTACTACTACTCCTTTTTCTAGTCCTCCCGGTTTTGACCCTTGCATGTTTTTGGACTCTGTACCCACCTGCCTGACCTTTCTGCCTGCCTTGACCACGAGCATGTCTGCCACCCTGTACCTCCTGGACTCTGATCTGGATTTGAACTTTGCCTGTCCACGACCATTCTCTTGCCTACTACTTTTGGATTAATAAACATTGGAAGACTCCAACCATCTGCCTCCTGTGTCTGCATCGGGGTTTCGCCATGAGTCATGATTGTTTTTATGTATTGATTGATTACAAGTATCAAAGCGTCAGGTAGCCTATAGGTAGGTAGCATAGCAGTTAAGTTTGTTGACCCAGTAACCGAAAGGTTGCTGGTTTGAATCCCGGAGCTAGGTGAAAAGTCTGTCGATGTGACCTTGAGCAAGACACTTAACCCCTATTGCTCCTATACAGTGCCTTGCAAAAGTATTCATGCCCCTTGGCAATTTTCCTATTATTTTGCATTACAACCTGTAATTTTAAATGTATTTTTATTGGGATTTCATGTAATGGACATACACAAAATAGACCAAACTGGTGAAGTGAAATGAAAAAAATGATTTGTTAAAAAAATGGACAAAAAATAGAACGGAAAAGTGGTGCGTACATATGTATTCACCCCCGATGCTATGACGCTCCTAAATAAGATCTGGTGCAACCAATTACCTTCAGAAGGCACATAATTAGTTAAAGTCCACCTGCGTGCAATCTAAGTGTCACATGATCTCAATATATATACATCTGTTCTGAATGGCCCCAGAGTCTGTAACACCACTAATCAAGGGGCACCATCAAGCAAGTGGCACCATGAAGACCAAGGAGCTCTCCAAACAGGTCAGGGACAAAGTTGTGGAGAAGTACAGATCAGGGTTGGGTTATAAAACCAAAACTCACAGATCAGGCTAGTAGAAAATTAATCAGAGAGCAACAAAAATAACCCTGAATGAGATGCAAAGCTCCACAGCGGAGATTGGAGTATCTGTCCATTGGACCACTTTAAGCCATACACTCCAGAGAGCTGGGCTTTGCGGAAGAGTGGCCATAAAAAAGTAATTGCTTAAAGAAAAAAAATAAGCAAACACATTTGGTGTTTGCCAAAAGGCATGTGGAAGCTTTTTGGCCATCAAGGAAAATGCTATGTCTAGCGCAAATCCAACACCTCTCATCACCCCGAGAATACCATCCCCACAGTGAAGCATTGTGGTGGCAGCATCATGATTTGGGGATCTCTTTCAATGACAGGGACTGGGAAACTGGTCAGAATTGAAGGAATGATGGATGGCGCTAAATACAGGGGATTTTTTGAGGGGAAACCTGTTTCAGTCTTCAAGAGATTTTAGACTGGGATGGAGGTTCACCTTCCAGCAGGACAATGACCGTAAGCATACTGCTAAAGCAACACTCAAGTGGTTTAAGGGGAAACATTTAAATGTCTTGGACTAGCCTGGTCAAAGACCAGACCTCAATCCAATTGAGAATCTGTGGTATGACAAAGATTGCTGTACACCAGCGGAACCCATCCATTGGCTAGATGTGCCAAGCTTATGGAGACATACCCCGAGAGACTTGCAGCTGTAATTGCTGCAAAAGTATTGACTTTGGGGAGGTGAATACTTATGCATGCTCAAGTTTTCAGTTTTTTTGTGTATTTTTTCTTGTTTGTTTCACAAGAAAACATATTTTGCATCTTCAAAGTGGTAAGCATGTTGTGTAAATCAAATGATACAAACCCTTCCAAAATCAATTTTAATTCCAGGTTGTAAGGCAACAATATAGGAAAAATGCCAATAGGGGTGAATACTTTCGCAAGCCACTGTAAGTCACTTTGGATAAGAGCATCTGCTAAATGACTAAAATGTAAAGCTTTTGTTGTGTAAACATTTGGGGTGCTTTTGTTGTGTAAACATTTGGGGTGCTTTTGTTGTGTAAACATTTGGGGTGCTTTTGTTGTGTAAACATTTGGGGTGCTTTTGTTGTGTAAACATTTGGGGTGATTTTGTTGTTTGGAATAATTATGAGAATGACGTAGCAAAGTGCACAAAAGAAAAGACAAGAACAATTTTGAATTCATAAATTTTATTTGTCACATGCTTCGTAAACAACAGGTGTGGACTAACAGTGAAATGCTTACTTACGGGCCCTTCCTGCAGAGAAAAAAAAACAAAACTGAAATAATAGAAAAGTAAAACAAAATAATAAAAGTAATTCACGACTGTGTTGGTGTGTTTGGACTGTGATATTTTTTTATTTACCTTTATTTAACTAGGCAATTCAGTTAATCACATATTCTTATTTACAATGACAGCCTACCGGGGAACAGTTGGTTAACTGCCTTGTTCAGGGGGAGAACTACAGATTTTTACTTTGTCAGCTCAGGGATTCGATCCAGCAACCTTTCGGTTACTGGCCCAATGCTCTAACCACTAGGCTACCTGCCACCAAAATAATTTGGTGATGTGGACACCGAGGAACTTACAGCTCTCGACCTATGTGAATGGATGCGTGCTAGGCCCTCGATTTCCTGTAATCCACAATCAGCTCTTTTGTCTTGGTTGTTGTCCTGGCACCAAACTGCCAGGTCTCTGATCTTCTCCCTAAAGGCTGTCTCATCGTCGTTGGTGATCAGGCCTACCACCATCGTGTCGTTGGCAAACTAAATGATGATGTTGGAGTTGTGCGTGGCCAGGCATCGTGGGTGAACAGAGAGTATAGGAGGGGCCTAAGCACGCATCCCTGAGGGGCCTCCGTGTTGATGGTTAGTGTGGCGGGTGTGTTATTGCCTACCCTCACTACCTGGGGGCTTCACGTCACGAAGTCCAGGATCTAGTTGCAGAGGGAGGTCTTCAGTCCATGGTTCAGTCCCAGGGTCCTTAGCTTAGTGATGAGCTTGGAGTGCACTATGGCATTGAATGCTGAGCTTTAGCCAATGAAAAGCATTCTCATGTACTGTTGCTGTTCCTTTTGTCCAAGTGGAAAATGCAGTGGAGAGCACTAGAGATTGTGTCATCTGTGGATCTGTTGGGGCTGTATGCAAATTGGAGTGGGTACAGGTCATCTGGGATGATGGCGTTGATGTGAGCCATGACCAGGCTTTCAAAGCATTTTAGGCTACAGATGTGAGTACTACAGGATGATAGTCATTTAGACAGGTTACCTTGGCATTCTTGAGCACAGGGAATATGAATTGAGACTTGAATAATTGTTTTTGAAACATATTCTGGTTATTTGTCCTAATTTGTTTTTATTTTTTATTAGGAAAGTTAGAAGCCTAAAAACAAGTTTAAATATAGGTGTACTGTGTTCATGTCTCACGCCTTGGTTTTTATGTTCTGCGGGATGAAACTAGTTGCTTTAAAATGTGTTTTATTTTGTTTTATTTGTATGTAAAAATCTGGACTGGAAAGTTTCACTTGAACAACCCTCTAAGTCGTAATTACAAGGGGGAAACCACTTATACCTTTTCAACCAAAACTTGACAACAAATCCAATTTTGACAATTAAAAACTTATCAATTTGGATAATGTAGCTAGTTTTACCATACTGTCAATGTTAAGCAAACTAGATAACTTTATTATGAGCAACGTTAGCTAGCAAAGAAGCTAGCAAAAATCTTATTGGTTAAAGAATTGGTCTGACTTCAAATGCACTTGAACACAATCATGTCAGATGTACAACTTCCCACGAGCATATGAATGTCCCATCATTCAAATGTTTCATAGGTTACGCATGATCATTATAACAGACAATTTATAGACAGTCCATAATGTAAGACATTAATTCATATTCAACACATGGTTAGATTTCCAACAGTTCATATTTTTAATGTCCTTATTTATAAACAATTTCTCAAAAAGATTGTTTTCTAGACCACTGCTCAGGCCAGGAGATCCAGCCTGTGTTTACGCTGGTGCCACTTCAGATGGTTTAGTTGTTTGAAGCTGAGTCCACACACAGCGCAGCAGTACGGTCTCTCCCCAGTGTGGGTGCGCTGGTGCACCTTCAAATTGTCTGCCCGAGCAAAGCTCTTGTCACACATAGTGCAGCGGTGGGGTTTCTCCTGCGTGTGAACGCGCCGGTGCAGCTTGAGGTTCCAGAGCCGACTGAATTTGTTCCCACAGATGGAGCAGCAGTAGGGCTTGTCTGTCGTCTGAATGCACTTGTGCCTCTTCAGGTCGGAGAAGGAGGTGAAGCCCTTGGAGCAGTGGCTGCAGAGGTGGAGTCCCTCTGCCTGGTGGAGCCGCTGGTGGACCTTGAGGTTGCAAGCCTGGGTGAAGGACTTACCACACTTGGTGCAGGAGTACGGAGGCCCAGATCCTGATCCTGAGACTCTACCTGTTTTGTGCGTCTGCTTGTGGGCCTCAAGGGAGCCAGAGTCTGAGAATGTCATGGTGCATTGATTGCAGTCGTGACGCTTCCCCCCTCCTCCCATTACTCCTCCTTCTGTTACCTGCTCTTGTGAATGATCTCTGAGGTTTAGAGAGTGTCCAAAGTTGTCAGGGGCACCATACAGGCTCTCTGTGTTGTTGTTGTGGGCTGAGCTTCCAGAGTGGATGGAGGTTAGCCCCCTGCGGCCGGCTCTGCTACCTGACTCTGGGACACCGTGTTCAGGGTACAAGACACTGGAGTCCTGCAGGTAACCCTCCTCGTTGATCAACAGGCAGTTCCGGACACCCACCTCTGGGTGGGGGGGTGGCGTTGGCGACGCCACCTGCTCCCTCCGGCTCCGATGGGGGCCAGGCATGTGGGAGCGATGGTGATGGTCTCCCCCCTCAGACCCCCCCAGGTCCACCTGGTAGTGACCCACAGCTCCGTAGCTCAGCGCACCCAGATGAGACGGAGAACCAGGAAGCCTATCCAGCCCTTCCACGTCTAGACGATGGCCTCCTCCACCACCAGCACCGCCGTAACCAGATTTCTCAAAGCCACCCCCCAGATCCTCCATGCTGTAACGGGGTTGGAAGAGAGGTTGGCTGGGGTCCCCTGGGTTTCCCTCTGGGCCTGGTGGTTCAGGCCCCTGGTCTAGACCGGATCCCCAGTCAGCCTGGCACTGCTGCAGCTCCTGCTCAATGAAACTCTTACTGGGCCCCGAGACGTCTGAACCATCGGCACCTGAAAACACAGGGGACATGAGGCATTAGAAGCATTAATATTTAAGACATTAGAACTAGTAGAAACAGTAGTAGAGTAACTAATGTTAAATGTGTACTTACAGCTTCAAGTTTACTTTACATGTGTAATAATGAATACATTTGGAATGACACAGCAGATTATCAGTTACTCTTCTTATCATTCTCTTAAACCTAAAGGTAGGCAATGTTATGTTTGTCTATGTTATGTTTGTTGTAAACAACTCACCGTCCAGGCAGACACCCCATCTCTCCTGTAGCTCAGTGTTGTGGAGAGGCTCCTCTTTCAGCAGGCTGTCCAGCTTCTGACCTGTGACCTCTGTGGACTGGAAGAGCAAATGAATGAGTCGATTCTAACTAAATGATTGATAAACTGACAGTGACTGAATAGCGCTGACATGATGGTTCTCTATTCAGAACTCTCCTCAGGGACCCCCAGACATCTCACAACTTTGTCATAGCCCTGAACTAGCATACCTGATTAGAGTAGTGAAAGGCTTGATGATTCGTTGACAAGTTGAATCAAGTGAGCTAGTTTTGGAACAGTTCAAATATGAGGAGAGGTTTGACAAAGGTTGCCCAATTATTCCTGACAGACTATCTGTTTTAATATGTTTTCTGAAATATATTTCTACCTGAATGTCCTGTAACACTGCACCCTCCACCCTTCACAGGTGTTTAGTCACCTAGATACCTCAGAGGTTCTCCTAAGGCTGGTGGCCTCAGCCTCCAGATCATGGAAGGCTGTTTCCCTGGCCACGCCCCCACAGCTGCTCCACTCCTCCCCTGGTACCTTCTCCTGCTTCAGGCCACGCCCCCTCTCCACACCTTGCCACAGGTAAACAAAGAGAACATTTTATTTACGTAAAAGGAAAGGCGAGAGCAACATTGTGGATGCTGTGGAGTCTTTTTTGCATTAGTGCAGATGAAGGAAAGGAGGCCTCTTATTGAGATACCACTATCTCCTTTCTTAAACCAATACTGCCTGATCACCAAAGTATGAAAAATACAGATTACATCAGTCACACGTTAGAGTGATTCCTCCATATTGTCTTTAGATGTGGCTCTCCTCACCTGTCTGTGAGTTTCCAGAGCTTCCACCTTCCTCATCAGCTCTCCCACAGTCTGCACACTTCCCCCTCTGGCCTCCCTCTCTGTCCCTCTCCCTTCCTCTGTTCTCCGACCGCTGTAGCCTCTTCTTCAGCGACTCGACCTGCTCACGGCTTCGGGACACCTCCTCCAGGAAGCCGTCCTCCACCAGCCTGGTGATCTCATATATGGCTGACTTTAGGACCGTCTCCATGACTCCCGAGAGCTGGGTCTGGAAGGTGAGGACGAGGTTCTCCGACATACTGCGTGTGTGTCTTTTTCACAGATCAATTCACAGTGGGATCTGCACCAAACATCTGTGCTTGTGGGAGCAAGTCAGGACTGTGTGTGTGATCCTATAGTGAATCTCTTCAGAAAGCCCTGTTATTCAGAATAAGTGGGTAGAAATATGCCATGTCTATCACTGACACATCGCGTATCTGTTTCTCTGTCCAACAAGAGTGACAGCTCCTCCAGCTAGCTAGCAACCAAGTGGCGAAGACAGTCCAGCGTAAAAGAGTGCAACAAAGGTTCAATAAGACGATCAAATTGCAAGGTTCACAATGTAACAGTTGTCTGGGGTCGTATCCAGCTTGCTAAAGAAAAATAGCTAGCTATCTAACATGCTACTACCAGCCGTGTTGCTAGTCAATAAAGGGATATTTTGCACCATAATGTATTATTGATTCAAATCGTTATTACCAAAAGGTTGAAATCACTTGCTGAGCATGGGGGTTGATCGTTTTTTCCAGATAATATACGCTCTGGTGGGCGGGATGAATCGCTTCCGTGTAGATTTCCTGTAAATAATTTCCACGATAAATAGCCTACTAATCAGTATCCAGATTTTATAATAATAGAAATATTATATTTTGAACATTATTTACAGTAAACGTAAGAACAAACAAAGTTTTTCTTCAAATAAATGTCGTCTACTCTCTCCAGTAAGGAGCGTTCCAATGTAGATTGTCCCACTACCCGATTCGTAGGTCTGTTTCCGGAAGTCCTGTTGTTTTGTAGATGCTTTTTGTGTTGACTCTGTAGCTAGTTAGCTAACTACCATAACCTTGTTTTCTCTCAGTACCTCTGGTATTTATATTTATTCGAATAGCTTCATATACAGTAAATGCTACAACTTAAATCTCGAAATGATATAAAATGTTACTAGGACCGCCATGGAGAGAGACAACTCTCAACAGTAGCTAGCCTGCTAACGTAAGCTAGCTAGCTTCCTAGCCTTTTTGCTAGACTGGATCGTAACACTGACTCACCTGAACAAAAGTAGCTAAACGTTACCAACTCTTAACTGTAGCTAGCTACACATAGACAGTTTGCTATGATGTCTGAAGCCATCGTAACCTTCCAGTCTCAGCTCTCCGGAGTCATGGAGACGGTATTCAAGGCTGCTATGTACGAGATCACCAGGCTGGTGGAGGATAGCTTCCTCAAGGAGGTGTCCCGGAGCCGGGAGCAGGTCGAGTCACTGAAGAAGCGTCTGCAGTTGTCGGAGAACAGACGTAGGGATGGGGACAGAGAGGGAGGCCGTACGGGGAAGTGTGCGGACTGTGGGAGAGCTGACGAGGAAGCCGAGGAGAGAAGCTCTGGAACCTCACAGACAGGTGACGAGAGAGAGAAATCTGAAGACCGTATACAGTGTTTTCAGAAAATATTCATACCCCTTGATAAGTTTTCCACATTTTGCTGTGTTACATCCTGAATTAATGGATTAAGTTCATATTTTTCTCACCCATCTACACACAATACTCCATCATGACAAAGTGAAAACATGTTTTTTTTAAATGGTTGCAAATACAGGTTATTAGGTTATTGTCCTGATAAAAAGAGAATTCATCTTCCAGTGTCTGGTGGAAAGCAGACTGAACCACGTTTTCCTCAAGGATTATGCATGTGCTTAGCTCCGTTTAGTTTTTATCCTGAAAAACTCCCCAGTCCTGAAAAATTACAAGTATACCCATAGCATGATGCCACTACCTTTGAAAATATGGAGAGTGGTACTCAGTAATATGTTTTGGGCAAATCCAATACAACACTTTATATTCAGGACAAAAAGTGAATTGCTTTGCCAAATTCTTTCAAGTGTTACTTTAGTTCCTTGTTGCAAACAGGATGCATGTTTTGGATTATTTTTGTTCTGTACAGTGCCTTGTTGCAAACAGGATGCATGTTGTGGAATATTTTTATTCTGTACAGGCTTGCTTCCTTTTCACTCTTGTCAATGAGGTTCGTATTGTGGAGTAACTCCAATGTTCTTGGTCCATCCTCAGTTTTCTCCTATCACAGCCATTAAACTCTGTAACTGTTTTACATTCACTATCGGCCTCATGGTGAATTCCCTGAGTGGTTTCCTTCCTCTCAGGCAACTGAGTTAGGAAGGATGCCTGTATCTTTGGGTGTGTTGTGGAAATTACCACTAAGGACCCCAACGTTAAGCTTAAATACATTTGTTTATTCAGGCCAGCGGAGAGATTACAGACAAACAGCACTTTCTGATGAGGTATTTCCCCCTCAGCATGTTTATACTATCACTTCTTGTTACACAAAGATAGCCAAATACATTGTTTCTCAGCAAAGTGTTTTCTCCCAGAGACCGCCTGCTCAGGAAGAAAACACCTGGCAACCACAGTCTGGGTATTCAGCCAATAATTCCACTCCCGCTGAGCTGACCTTGTGAGAGTGTTAGCAGTTGATGTTATTCTTCAATAACACTAACTCCAAAGCAAATCTGGGGGAGAAAAATAAATCTATTTGAGAAGGACAAATCATAGATGTTATGCTGGGTGATAGATGTTCAGTCTCCCCTGTCCTTAGCTTTTCTCCACAGAACAAAGAAACATGATGCCACTAATAACCCCCCACCCTAGCCTGGGGTTGACCAATCAGAAGTCCTTGCAGTACAACTGGGCCAATGGCCAAATAACAAGTATCCTGCTCCAGACTCAATGTACAGACCAATGAAAACATGGCACACGTAGCTCTGACTTCAGGTCTGACATTCAACACATTCTAAACAGCTGTTGAACTGACAACCAACTATTTCCGTTGACAATTCCCCATTGACAATTAAGTCTAGTCCTCTCGTCTTCTCATCCCCTGCGTTGTGTATTTATCTTCAAAATATTCTTATAAGAGCAAACCTCAAATACCCTGTCTGTCTATGCAGCAGGTAAAACATGTATGACAAGTGTGAGAGACTGTAAGCAGAAAGAGACAGTCAAATTCCACTACAGGTGTATTGTTACACCATCCAAAGTTGAATTAATTACTTCACCATGCTGAAAGGGATATTCAATGTCTGCTTTGTTTATTTTCCCCATCTATCAATAGGTGCTTTTCTTTGTGAGGCATTGGAAAACCTCCCTGGTCTTTGTTGTTGAATCTGTGTTTGAAATTCACTGCTCGACCAAGGGACCTTACAGATGATTTTAAGTGTTGGGTACAGAGAGGAGGTAGTCATTAAAAAAAAGATTGTTAACACTGTTATTGCACACAGAGCGAGTCCATGCAACTTATTATGTGACTTGTTAAGCACATGTTTACTCCAGAACTTATTTAGGTCATAACAAAGGGGTTGAATACTTATTGACTCAAGACATTTCAGCTTTTCATTTTGTAATAATTTGTAAACATTTAGAAAAACAATTTCATTTTGACATGATGGGTTATTGACAAAATCAATATTTAGTCCATTTTAAATGTAGGCTGCAACACCACAAACCGTGGAAAAAGTCAACGGGTGTGAATGCTTTCTGAAGGCCCTGTATACAGTAATATATTGGTGGATTTACACCCGATAACAGATTTACGGTAATGGAAATACATCATCGGTCGCTGATGTGTACTACACAGGAATGCATAATTATGGATATGATTGTCATTCTCTTCATGGTGATGTATCCTGAATAGGTACACAAAGGTAGAAATATGCAATATCATCCATTGCATATACACTACTGTTCAAATGTTTGTGGTCACTTAGAAATGTCCTTGTTTTTGAAAGAAAAGCAAGTTTTAATCCATTAAAATAACATCAAGTTGATCAAAAATACAGTGTAGACATCGTTAATGTTGTAAATGACTATTGTAGCTGGAAACGGCAGATTTTTTATGGAATATCTACATAGGTGTACAGAGGCCCATTATCAGCAACCATCACTCCTGTGTTCCAATGGCACGTTGTGTTAGCTACTCAACTAGTCCAAAGAAGGCCAGTTTTATTGCTTCTTTAATTAGAACAACAGTTTTCAGCTCTGCTAACATAATTGCAAAAGGGTTTTCTAATGATCAATTAGCCTCTTGGATTAGGTAACACAACGTGCCATTGGAACACAGGAGTGATGGTTGCTGATAATTGGCCTCTGTATGCCTATGTATTCCATAAAGAATCTGCCGCTTCCAGCTACAGTAGTCATTTACAACATTACCAATGATCATACTGTATTTCTGATCAATTTGATGTTATTTTAATGGACCAAAAATTATATTTTCTTTAAAATACAAGGACTTTTCTAAGTGACCTCTAACTTTTGAACGGTAGTGTATTATTCTAATGAGCTCCGCCCCCAAACAAAACCAAATTTGATTGGTCCGGAATGGCCCAAATCTGAACCAATCATAGATGTCTATGTTTCACAGGTTTTGACATCATTACACCACAGTAGAGTACAGTACAGAGAGAGAGTTCAGTACAGTAAAGTATTGTATTTTTTATTTAACTAGGCAAGTCAGTTAAGAAAAAAAATCATATTTACAATGATGGCCTACCAGAAGGCAAAAGGTCTTCTGTGGGGACAGTGGCTGGGATTAAAAATAAAATAAAAATATAGGACAAAACACACGTCAAGAGAGACACCATAACACTACATAAAGAGAAGACAACAACATAGCATGGCAGCAACACATGAAAACACAGCATGGTCGCAACACAACATGAACTGCACAACATGGTAGCAGCACAAAACATGGTACGAGCATTATTGGGCACAGACAACAGCAGAAAGGGCAAGAAGGTAGAGACAATAATACATTATGTGCAGCAGCCACGAATGTCAGTAAGATCGTCCATGATTGAGACTTTGAATGAAGATATTGAGATAAAACGGTCAGTTTGAGTGTTTTTTTGCAGTTCGTTCCAGTCGTTAGCTGCAGTGAACTGAAAAGAGCAGCGACCCAGGGATGTGGGTGCTTTGAGGACCTTTAACAGAATGTGACTGGCAGAACGGGTGTTGTATGTGGAGGATGAGGGCTGCAGTAGGTATCTCAGACAGGGTGGAGTGAGGCCTAAGAGGGTTTTATAAATAAGCATCAACCAGTGGATCTTGCGACGGGTATACAGAGATGACCAGTTTACAGAGGAGTATAGAGTGCAGTGATGTGTCCTGTAAGGAGTATTAGTGGCAAAACTGATGGCCGAATTGTAAAGAACATCTAGCCACTCGAGACAACCCTTGCCTTCCGATCTATAAATTACGTCTCCGTAATCTACCATGGGTAGGGTGGTTATCTGAATCAGGGTTAGTTTAAACTGAAAAACCGTTACGCACCACTGCACTTTGTATACCAGGGTTGGCTGGCCTTCTCTAGTCACTCGTAGGCTCAGTCACTGGTATACTTTTATTTACAAAGCCATTTTGGGTTTACTACCTTTTTATTTGGGCATTTTTATTGTTTAGAAATGTGGTGGGTACTCTCTTCGTTCGTTGGACCTTATCCTGCTAACTGTTCCAAATGTCCAAACTGAATTTGGTAAAAGGGCTTTTATGTACTCTGCGCCATCGTCTTGGAAAATCTTACAAAATACTTTTAAGCTGGAAGAACTTGTCCCGATTGGTGTTTTTAAATCACTGATGAAGGATTTTGAGGCTGATTCCATGACCTGTCAATGTTTTTAATTTGCTGTTTTTGATTTTGTTATACTCTTGTGAATTCAATGGTTTTTACTAGATTACTTGTAGTTTTTCATGTTATCTGTCTGAAATTTTTGTAATGACTTGGTGCTGCCTATCTTGGCCAGGACGCTCTTGAAAAATATATTTTGAATCTCAATGAGCCCTTCCTGGTTAAATAAATAAATAAAAAGTTTGGCAGCTGTGATGAAAGAAGAGCGGTTATGATAGAGGAATCCAAGTCTGGATTTAACCTTTGCTTGCAGGTTTGATTTGTGCTGAGAGAAGGACAGTGTACTGTCTAGCCATACTCCCAAGTACTTGTATGAGGTGACTACCTCAAGTTCTAAACCCTCAGAGGTCGTAGTAACACCTGTGGGAAGAGGGGCATTCTTCTTGCCAAACCACATGACCTTTGTTTTGGAAGTGTTCAGAACAAGGTTAAGGGTAGAGAAAGCTTGTTGGACACTAAGAAAGCTTTGTTGTAGAGCATTTAACACAAAATCCAGGGAGGGGCCGACTGAGTAAAAGACTATCATCTGCATATAAATGGATGAGAGAGCTTCCTACTGCTTGAGCTATGTTGTTGATGTAAATTGAGAAGAGTGTGGGACCTAGGATTGAGCCTTGGGGTACTCCCTTGATGACAGGCAGTGGCTGAGACCGCAGATGTTCTGACTTTATACACTGCACTTTTTGAGAGAGGTATTTAGCGCACCAGGACAAAGACCCCTCCGAGACCCCAATACTCCATAGCCAGCACAAAGGAATGGAATGGTCTACTGTATTAAAAGCTTTGGCCAAGTCAATAAAAATAGCAGCACAACATTGCTTAGAATCAAGGGCACTGGTGACATCATTTACAACCTTTAAGTTTGCAGTGACACATCCATAACCTGAGTATATAGAATACTATAGACCAAGAAAGCCAGTCAGTTGATTATTGACAAGTTTTTCCCAACACTTTTGATAAACATGGCAAAATAGAAATTGGCCTATAACAGTTAGGATCAGCTAGATCTCCCCCTTGAAATAAAGTAGGCACCATGGCTGCCTTCCAAGCAATGGGAACCTCCCCAGAGAGGAGAGAGAGGTTAAAAAGGTCAGAGATGTTCTTGGTGATGATAGGGGAATCTACCTTAAAGAAGAAAAGGTCTAAACAATCTTAACCAGATGTTTCTCTGGGGTCAAGTTTAAGGAGATCCTTTAGCACTGCGGTCAGCCTGCAGGGAGAAACTTTGTAGCGGGGCAGGGGAAAAAGAGGGAGAAGCATCAGGGACAGTCACATTAGAAGGGGTGGGAGATGAGGAAATCTTGGACGGGCAAGAAGGCATGGCAGAGTCAAAAAGGAATCCTGACTTAATGAAGTGGGGATTAAATAGCTCAGCCATGTGCTCCTTGTCAGTAACAACCACATCATCAACATTAAGGAACATGGGCAGCTGTGAGGAGGGGGGTTTATTCCCCAGGTCTTTAATTTGCCAGAATTTATTGGGATTAGACCCACAGAGAGTGAACTGCTCCTTAAAGTAACTAACTTTGGCCTTCCTGATAGCCCGAGTGCACTTATTTCTAACTTGCCTGAACGAGAGCCAGTCAGCCTGAGTATGTGTGTGCTGAGCGATTTGCCAAATGGAATTCTTGAGGTGGAATAACTCTGCCAGATCAGTCGGACCAGGGACTGAACCTGTTTTTAATTCTCATATTCTTTATGGGCACGTATTTGTTAACGGTACCACTGGAAAAGATAAAAAAAGAAGGTCCAAGCGTCTTCAACAGAGGGGATCAAGCTGATTCTACACCAAATTACAGAGGCCAGATCATGAAGGAAGGCTTGCTCATTCAAGTTTTTTAGCAAGCGTCTATGACAAGTCAGGACAGGTCGTTTCACCGAGAAGCCATTACGAACACAGGCTGTAAAACAGTGATCACTAGGGTCATTACAGAAAAAAAACAGACGGATACCTATCAGGATTATTTGTAAGGTTAACATCAAGGGGAGTAGCATTTCTGGGTGTTTTGAGTCATACCTTGTGGGATTGGAAATAATCTGAGAAATATTTAGGGAGTCCCATTGCTTTAGGACTTGGCCAGGTGTTTTAAGCATGTCCTAGTTTAGGTCACCTAGCAGGACAAATACAGACTTAATGTAAGGGACAAGGAGAGAGCTTAGGGCATTTAGAGTACAGGTCGGTGCTGATGGTGGACGATAACACCGAGCAACAGTCAACAAAGTGTTATTTGAAAGTTTTTAATGCGTAAAACCAGCAAATCAAATTGTTTGGGGACAGAATTGGTGGAGACAACCGAGCACTGAAGGTGTTCCTTGGTAAAGATTGCCACTCCACCACCTTTGGAAGATCTGTCTTGCTGAAAAAGGTTATTACCAGAAAGGTTAACATCAGTGTTCAAAACATTATTTCTTAACCACGTCTCAGTAATGACCAACACATCTAGATTGGAGTTGTGAACCCACACTTTCAATTGATCAATTTTAGGTAATAAGCTTCTAGTGTTAACGTGCAGAAAACCCAGGCTTTTACGAGAGCAGAAATCAATGAAGCAGATATCAGAATTGGGGCTAGCAACAGTAGATGGGTGAGGGTGTACTGTACATGCACATTTCCAGATATAATCAGCAGTAATACAATCAGGGCATGGCAGAGGACAGGGAGAGTGTTGATTTCATAACATTTGAATTTGCATTAGATGGCAACAAGATCATATTGTACAGCAATTTCATCAGGTAACATGAATACAAAGCTGGTGAGAGGTGGTTAGAATAGTACAGTAAATTTAGTACAGTAAGATAGAATAGGATGGGAGGCCAAGAGTCCGTGTAACCAATAGAGAGTCAGAGTCCCGAGTGTGGGAACAAAAAGACTGTCCCACGGTTGGGTAAACAAGCAAGTTCATAGTCAACAAAGCACACAGGAGTCATGAGGCAAATAGCACAAAGCACAGGTGAGAAATATAACAACTTGGGGCTAGCTATTGTAAGTTCTGAGTCACTCGCCTCAACAGTGCATGTGCGCTGGAGACAGGGCAGGGCAGACGGTGAACAGATCGCCAGGTGGAATCCAAACAGCAGTGCATTGGCAATGGGAGTAGGTGTCACACCCACTTGGGAGAAGCTTTTTTCGGGAGGCAGATTCCTTGTAGAAAATCCCAGCTAGCTAGCTGACGTAGCTAGCAAGTCACTCTCCGTCTTTTCCATGTGGAAAAGGAGGTCATTAGCTAGCCATTGTTACTTTTTTTATTCTACAGTATAGTACATTATACTACTCTAGTCTGCTCTACTGTAGTGAAATGTAATGTACTGAACTATGCTCTTTACTGTACTGTCCAAACTTGTGAAACATAAACGTCTATGATTGGTTGTAGATTTGGTCATTAGAATAATAGCCACCAATCATGGACGTCTATGTTTGGGCCAAATCAAGGCTGTAGATGTTGAAATCATGGCCAGACCAGCCCCCAAAACAACCCCTGTGGACGTTAAAATCAAGGCCAGGGCGGACTGACCATATTTCAACTGCTTTTCAATGTCCATGGACGTCCGGTGTCGGTCGGTGTTCAGAGGGTGAGGATGTTGGTTACAGTAAATGGAAAGAGAGGGGGCTCATGGGTAGGTGTCAGTAAGAGCCGGGAGAGGTAACAGAAACTGGAGAGAGAAGAGGCCGTTAGAATGAACCGTTATGAGCTGAACATAACAGTATGCCAGTAGAAGAGAGGACAGTAACAGGAGATCCTATGAGCTGAACATAACAGTATGTCAGTGGAAGGGAGGACAGTAACAGGAGATCCTATGAGCTGAACATAACAGTATGCCAGTAGAAGAGAGGACAGTAACAGGAGATCCTATGAGCTGAACATAACAGTATGTCAGTGGAAGAGAGGACAGTAGCAGGAGATCCTATGAGCTGAACATAACAGTATGCCAGTAGAAGAGAGGACAGTAGCAGGAGATCCTATGAGCTGAACATAACAGTATGTCAGTGGAAGGGAGGACAGTAGCAGGAGATCCTATGAGCTGAACATAACAGTATGCCAGTAGAAGGGAGGACAGTAGCAGGAGATCCTATGAGCTGAACATAACAGTATGTCAGTGGAAGGGAGGACAGTAACAGGAGATCCTATGAGCTGAACATAACAGTATGTCAGTGGAAGGGAGGACAGTAGCAGGAGATCCTATGAGCTGAACATAACAGTATGCCAGTAGAAGGGAGGACAGACAATGATTTCCAAATGTAGCCAATTCAATTGGAGTATCAGTAATTCTGATACTGATTTGGTAACAGAATAACACTTAATAATTCAGAAACAAATTGATATCAGTAAAAATACAAACTAATTGGTAGGTATACCATTACTTGTAACTTCTGTGAACTTTCATTATCCTCCCTCATGAGGGAGAGAAATTAGAAAATATATTAAACATATGTGGGTTTTTGGTTAAGGAATTACAAGGCAAAGTCTCTTAAACTTACAGAAGGCAAATCATTTCTCCAAAACGAAATATGTGTTTATTACTTGACAGGGGTCTTTATTTCAACATTATTGTATTCTGATGTATTTCTGATACCTTAAGACTTTTTCCTGCTAGATGTTTTTTAAGACCCCTTTTCTGTCTTTTTGACTCGAAATCAAAGCCTTTATACTGAGGCCTCATTTTTTAATGGAAAATGGTTGAGAAGTATCTAGGCTTTAATTTCCCCCAAATGGAGACTTTTAACTTTCATTTGACATGCTCCTATGAACTTTACATGTTGGTGCTCATGGGTACTTTTACATGGAAATGGCCATATGGAGGAATCACTCTGAAGATGGGCTGCTGTAATGTGTACCTTTTATACTTTGGTGATCACTGATCAGACAGTATTGGTTTCAGTCATGGAAAGGAGTCAGTCATGGGTGGTGGTGGCATCTTAATAAGATGTTTCCTTTCCTTCATCTGATGTGAGGAGACTCCATTATCCACGATGTTACTTACCTTTTACTCCAAATGAAATGTTCTCTTTGTTTACCTGTGGCCAGGTGTGGAGAGGGGGCGTGGCCTGAAGCAGGAGAAGGTACCAGGGGAGGAGTGGAGCAGCTGTGGGGGCGTGGCCAGGGAAACAACCTTCAATGATCTGGAGGAGGCAGAGGCCACCAGCCCTAGGAGAATCTCTGAGGTAGGTAGGGGACTGACTAAACACATGGAGGCCACCAGCTCTAGGAGAATCTCTGAGGTAGGCAGGGGACTGACTAAACACATGGAGGCTGAGGCCTCCAGCCCAAGGAGAATCTCTGTGGTAGGTAGGGGACTGACTAAACACATGGAGGCCACCAGCTCTAGGAGAACCTCTTGTATCTAGGGGACTAAACACCTTGGAAGAATGGAGGGTGCAGTGTTACAAAATGCTCTGTTAGAAATATATTTTAAAGAACATATTAGAATTGTGAGGAAGAATTGGGCAGCCTTTTTCAAACCTCTCCTCATATTTGAACTGTTACAGAACTAAAACACCTGATTCAACTTGTCAACGAATCATCAAGCCCTTCACTACTTGAATCAGGTATGCTAGTTCAGGGCTACGACAAAGTTGTGAGATGTCTGGGGGTCCCAGAGGAGAGTTCTGAATATAGAACCATCATGTCAGCTCTATTCAATCACTGTCAGTTTATCCATCATTTAGTCAGAATAATTTGCTCTTCCAGTCCACAGAGGTCGGAGGTCAGAAGCTGGACAGTCTGCTGAAAGAGGAGGCTCTCCACAACACTGAGCTACAGGAGAGATGGGAGTTCTGCCTGGATGGTGAGTCAGGAGTTTACAACAAACATAACAGACAATAGCCAACCTTAATGATGATGAGAATGTTAAGGAGGGTAACTTATAGTAAGTATGCTGTGTCATTTCAAATGAATTCATTGTTATACATGTAAAGTCAACTTGAAACTGTAAGTAGACATTTAACATTACAGTTACTCTACTACCGTTTCTAGTCATTCTAATGTCTTAAATATTAATGCTTCTAATGCCTCATGTCCCCTGTGTTTTCAGAGGCCGATGGTTCAGACGTCTCGGGGCCCAGTAAGAGTTTTATTCAGCAGGATCTACAGCGGTGCCAGGATGACTGGGCTTCTGGTCTGGACCAGGGGCCTGAACCACCGGGCCCCGAGGGGGAGCCAGAGGACCCCACCGACCCTCTCTACCGCCCTCGTTACAGCATGGAGGACCTTGGGGGAGCCTTTGAGAAGTCTGGTTACAGCGGTGATGGTGGGAGCGACCATCTTCTAGACATGGAAGGGCTGGATAGGCTTCCTGGTTCTCCGTCTCGTCTGGGGGCGCTGAGCTACGGAGCTG
Source organism: Oncorhynchus tshawytscha (assembly GCF_018296145.1). NCBI lineage: Eukaryota > Metazoa > Chordata > Actinopteri > Salmoniformes > Salmonidae > Oncorhynchus > Oncorhynchus tshawytscha. The sequence continues at coordinate 285,180 of NW_024609671.1, forward strand.
TGGGTCACTACCAGGTGAACCTGGGGGGGTCTGAGGGGGGAGACCATCACCATCGCTCCCACATGCCTCGCCCCCATCAGAGCCGGAGGGAGCAGGTGGGGTCGCCAACGCCACCCCCCCACCCGGAGGTGAGAGACCGGAACTGCCTGTTGATAAACGAGGAGGGGTACCTGCAGGACTCCAGTGTCTTGTACCCAGAACACGGGGTCCCAGAGTCAGGTAGCAGAGCCGGCCACAGGGGGCTAACCTCCATCCACTCTGGAAGCTCAGCCCACAACAACAACACAGAGAGCCTGTATGGTGCCGCTGACGACTTTGGAAACTCTTTAAACCTCAGAGATCGTTCACAAGAGCAGGTAACAGGAGGAGGGGGGAGGCGTCATGCCTGCAATCAATGTACCATGACCTTCCCAGACTTTGGTTCCCTCAAGGCCCACAAGCAGACACACAAAACTGGTAGAGAGTCAGGGTCTGGGCCTCCGTACTCCTGCACCCAGTGTGGTAAGACCTTCACCCAGGCCTGCAACCTCAAGGTCCACCAGCGGGTCCACCAGGCAGAGGGACTCCACCTCTGCAGCCACTGCGGCAAAGGCTTCACCTCCTTCTCCGACCTGAAGAGGCACAAGTGCAGCCAGACCACAGACAAGCCCTACTGCTGCTCCATCTGTGGGAACAAATTCAGTCGGCTCTGGAACCTCAAGCTGCATCAGCGCATTCACACGCAGGAGAAACCCCACCGCTGCACTATGTGTGACAAGAGCTTCACACGTGCAGACATTTTGAAAGTGCACCTGCGCATCCACACCGGGGAGAGACCTTACTGCTGCGCTGTGTGTGGACTCCGCTTCAAACGACTGGACCATCTGAAGTTGCACCAGCGCAAACACAGGCCGGATCTCCTGAACTGAATAAAAAAAACTTACATTTTTGTTCTTTAGCATATGCTTTTATCCAAAGCGACTTACTTTTAGTGCATTCAACTTAGTTGGTTCTTTATTATTTTATTTGACATTGAGAAAAAAATATTTTTGATCAATTGTTTATTAATAAGGACATTGAAAATATGAGCTGTTGGAAATATAACCATGTGTTGAATAAGAATGTATGCCTTAATGATACATTGTCTGTGAATTGTCTGTCATAATGACCATGCCAACCTACCAAACATTAGAATAATACTGCTTTCATGAAGTCTGCAGTGGTGTAAAGTACTTAAGGAAAAATATTTTAAAGTACTACTTAAGTAGTTTTTTGGTGTATCTGTACTTTACTATTTATGTTTTTTACAACTTCTCCTTTTACTTCACTACATTCTTAAAGAAAATAATGTACTTTTTACCCTATACATTTTCCCTGACACCCAAAAGTACTTGTTACATTTTGACAGGAAAATGGTCCAATTCACGCACTTATCAAGAGAACATCCTTGGTCATCCCTAACTGCCTCTGATCTGACGGACTCACTAAACACAAATGCTTTGTTTGTAAATTCATGGCAGAGTGTTGTAGTGTGCCCCTGGCTATCCGTAAAAAAATACAAATACAAATTAATTGTGCTGTCTGGTTTGCAAAATATAAGGAATTTTAAATTATTCATACTTTCACTTTTGATACTTAATTACATTTGAGCAATTCCATTTACTTTTAATACTTAAGTATATTTAAAACCAAATACTCTTAGACTTTTACTCAAATAGTATTTTACTGGGTGACTTTCAGTTTTACTTGAGTCATTTTACATTAAGGTATCTTTACTTTACCTCAAGTATGACTTTTGAGTACTTTTTCCACCACTGCAAGTCAGAACTGGGAACCTCAGAGTTCAAATTAAGCTATTTGCATAGAGCTTCCAATTGGTTGATTTTGATACTTTCCAAGTGGGAAACTTGGGTATCATTTTTCTACAACGATTTCCAAGTTGTACATTTTTGAGTTTGTTAGTTCCGACATGTCATGAATGCAGCATATGCCTCATATATTCTGTTCATCAAGCTTGCTTTCTCCCACAGTCACTACCCATACTGTAACCATGCATTTTCTTCCTGTACATAATACTTTGTTAACTGAATGAATTGAACCTGAATTGCCGTAATTGTCTTTTATGTACAATAAATATTTTGCTCCCCATGTAGTCTGTGAATATATCATTCCTTAAAGACAGTGCTACTGACCTTTGACGAATACTACGTCTTTTTTAAACCTCCCACTTTGGGCTGGATGTGTCAATCTGTAGTTCATACATGCAAAATCTATGATCGGAATGACTGTCTAACCTCAATTAGCCACGAAATCCCTAGTTTGAAAGTGACTGTTTTTCTGGAAGCTGTGCTGGGCCATTTTCCCTAACATTCAACATTCAACACATGCATAAGCCCTATAGCAATTCGAGTTTAGCCAATGAGCTTCAGTCCCCCTTCCATTCGAGTGACAGCTAGCAAGATGCACACACAGCAAAGCGAGAGATCAATGGCATGGTGACAAATCTGCACATATGTGATGTAGTACGCAATTATCGGATCCACTTTTGGTTCGTGAGGGCTACTTTCAGAACTTCTTGCTAAAGTGTACAAAGTACCGGATATTTTTATTTATTTTTAAAAACATTTTATTTCACCTTTATTTAACCAGGTAGGCTAGTTGAGAACAAGTTCTCATTTGCAACTGGGACCTGGCCAATATAAAGCATAGCAGTGTGAACAGACAACACAGAGTTACACATGGAGTAAACAATTAACAAGTCAATAACACAGTAGAAAAAAAGAGAGTCTATATACATTGTGTGCAAAAGGCATGAGGAGGTAGGCGAATAATTACAATTTTGCAGATTAACACTGGAGTGATAAATGATCAGATGGTCATGTACAGGTAGAGATATTGGAGTGCAAAAGAGCAGAAAAGTAAACAAATATAAACAGTATGGGGATGAGGTAGGTACAATTGGGTGGGCTATTTCCCGATAGACTATGTACAGCTGCAGCGATCGGTTAGCTGCTCAGATAGCAGATGTTTGAAGTTGGTGAGGGAGATAAAAGTCTCCAACTTCAGCGATTTTTGCAATCCCTTTAATTCCATTGGTAAATATGCTTTTAACTAATTGTATAGCTTACAACTTTATTTTCATCATAGATAGACGAAGTGGAGTAATTATCGAAGTAATTCTCTACCCCGCAAATATGTATAATTTGTCGCAAAAAGGTTTCACTTGTTCTATTAACGCGTTTCATAAAACGTTCCCTTACCATGCGGGCGTTGATCACGTAGGGCCACCGTACAGCAGAAGGGTGACGTGCGATTGAAAACAATCGAATTTCCGGAATCCATCGTCGATTAGCATGTTTTTTTCGTTTTCTTCAATTTAAACAAAAATCTGGAGACAACTACCCCATGTTCATGAAGTGCTGTCAGCCTTTTGGTAATAACGTTTTTAATCAATAGTACTGTATGTTGCAAAATATTCCATTATTGACTTGTAACAAGGCTTGTACCAGTATCATGTTAGCTAGCTAGCTATTTTTTTTAGCAAGCCTGATGCGACCCCATTTTTGTCTGATACCTTGTTTGTTACCTAGTCGAATTTTGCGATGTGACCGTTTTATTGAACCCATGTTGCACTCTTCTGCGCTGGACGGTTTTCGCCACTTGGTTGTTAGCGAGCTGGAGGAGCTGTCACTCTTATTGGTCAGAGAAACAGATACGCGATGTGTCAGTGATAGACATGGCATATTTCTACCCACTTATTCTGAATAACAGGGCTTTCTGAAGAGATTCACTTTCGGATCACACACACACACAGTCCTGACTTGCTCCTGGTGCAGATCCCACTGTGAATTGATCTGTGAAAAAGACACACAAGCAGTATGTCGGAGAACCTCGTCCTCACCTTCCAGACCCAGCTCTCGGGAGTCATGGAGACGGTCCTAAAGTCAGCCATGTATGAGATCACCAGACTGGTGGAGGATGGCTTCCTGGAGGAGGTGAGACGTGGTCAACAGGAAGTGACACGGAGCCACCAGGAAGTGGAGTCTCTGCGGATCTTGCTGCAGCGGGCAGAGAGTCAGCTGAAGGATGTCAGTCAGAGGGCCAGGTGTGGAGACTGTGGCAGGACAGATGTCTACAACGAGGAAACAGACGACAGACCTCCGGGAATACAAGACAGTAAGTGGGGGCTTCCTTTGAGTCACAAAATACTTTTAGGTATAACCAAGGGGTAAATGGTGAATGTGTAGGTATTGCAACTGTTTCCAAAATGGGTTGTTTCTCCCTATGACAGTTTCTAAATAGCTATGCTCATCTACCACTGTTCTTTCCCAGCCTAAGGTTGGTTCCCACAACCACAATATAACCAATTAGCCTATACTTTTCGAGACATAGTTTGAGTTCAGGGGGTGTATGTTATGTTGTTGTCTCATTAGTAGTGCTTTCATGAGTTGCACACCGTAGCAAAATGTTTTGCACCTGTCTCCCCAGGTCTGCTTCTGCTGAGCGGGTGTGACCTGAAGCTGGAGGAGGAGCCAGAGGTCAGGTGGAGAAGCTGTGGACAGGAAACAGTGGAGTCATCACAGGTAGCAGCTAAACCAACTCCTCCCACTCCTCCAGCTCCCAGTCCTTCGCTGGTAGGCAGTGTTAAGGAGGAGGAAGGGGAGGAGGACATGGAACCGTGGAGAATCAAGGTGGCCATACAGCCGTCTGCAGCTCACACCTACACAGAGGAGCAGCGGGACTCAGACACACTCGTTCAGAGTACAGGGGACTCTATTGGGTTTCCCTCTGCGGACACAGAGGTCCAACAGGTCACCCAGACACCCAGACTAGCAGTGCCATCTCAGAACCAGAGCAGAGGACCCAGTAATGACGGTGACAGAACGAGGAGTAGAGCCTCACCGGTGTGGATAGGCCATAGAATATTAGACACGGATACTGACGTTCACAGACAAGCTCAGTCGAACCTACGACTGGTAAGAGAGCCTCTGTCGTCCTCTGAATCGGCAGAGGCGAAGCAGCTAGCTAGAGATTTCGCTCCCCCAACCAATCCCAGCACAGCGGGGGCCTCTGTCTCCTCCTCCTCATCGGGCTGTCATGTCTTCAGCTCTCTAAACTACAGGATTCCTTCCAAATATAAGCCCAGCGCTCAAACCCTGCCGCGCATGAGAGTATACAGGGATGCTGCCAAGCGGGGCGGCTACCCAATGTACAACAGGGGGGCCGCCCAGGGAGGGCTCACCTCCTCCCAAACACCAACCCAACAAGGGAACCACCAGCATCACCACCCTGGGAGGCTGGCCCTCCGCTGCCCAGTGTGTGGTAAGGTCTTCCCCCATCCCAGTAGCCTTAAGGCCCACCAGCAGACCCACACGGGGGAGAGGCCGTTCATCTGCGCCCTGTGTGGCCGGAGCTTCACTAAGTTAAGCAACCTGAAAGCCCACCGGCGTGTTCACACTGGGGAGAGACCCTACAGCTGCTCGGACTGCGGCAAACGCTTCACACAGAAGTGCAACCTTAAGAGGCACCAGAGGATTCACATGGAGAATGATATATGATGTGGGTGTGGGGAGGAGTGTGGGTCGGTGTGGGGAGGAGTGTGGGTCGGTGTGGGGAGGAGTGTGGGTCAGTCTGGGTGTGGGGGTGTTGGTTGTTCATTTGACCCATGTTATTGCATAAATGGTATATAGTTTGTTATTCCTTTATATCAATACTGTTGATAGGAAGTTAGACATGATGTAGGATAGATAAGCTGTGTTTTCCCCATGGAATTGTCTACAGTTTTTATAATAATGTATAGTCATTGACATTTCTATAAGTGAATTGAAGTTTCTCTAGACCTTGTTCTCAGATGAATGTTCTACCATAGATGGCTAGTGTGGTAGCTAATCAACGCTTGTCTTTTAAAATCTGAGCACATGACAATGCTCTATCCATGTTCTTCTGAGTGTCCCACATCAAATGTAGTGGAATATGTATACCCTATAAAATGTAACATAAAAAAAAATACCTCGGTCAATGAACAATGGCTGCTGAGTGAATAAGGTCAATATTGTTTGTGAATGGAGATTGTTTTTGTATAAACTAAGTGGATAAAAAAATATATATCTTTATGAACAAAGATTTTTATGAGATGGTTGCATCGTGAAATGAAAATCAAAGCTGTGCACTGTTCCCATTGGAAGTATAACATGCAAGGGATGGATACAATAGTTTTATTTTAGAAGTAAATGGGGTGACTGAAGAAATAGTATTGGTCTAAACTAGATACAGGGCTAAGATTTGTTTGTGGTTTTTAAATCAAATTAAAGCAGTCAAGCGTGTTATTTTGTGTCCAATTTCTGTCATTTATTTGATTCAGTACTGTGTTGGGTATATTATCTTCCCTGGTGGAGTTATGCTGGTACTATTTGTTCTACTTTTCTGGTCAAAAGTAGGGGATAGGGTGCTATTTCACTGACCAGGACCCATAGGGCTCTGGTCAAAAGTAGTGCACTGTATAGGTGATAGGGCACAATTTTGGACTCACAAAACACATAAACAGGCATTTAAAGAGACTACTACATCTGGTCCTGCAAACAGACCACTCTGGGACAATGCTGATTGTGTGGTTTGTGTCCACAGTATTAAGTTAAAGGTAGGCTCTTTTATTACTACTGGTAAATATAACATTGTTAATACGTTTTCAGTTGTGATGAGAAATGTGCAGTGTAATGTATATCTCTTGGGAAAATGATGTACGCGTTCCAAAGCTTAGATGCTGCTAACGCTTGACAGATCTTAAAATGCCTGGAAAGGTATTTGAAGTATCAGCTAACCACATCATACAATTTGTCAGTCGACGACACATTCGATGACGTGGCACGCAACTATTGGTTGTTGCATCGCCTCGCCTTAGCTGTGGAACAGGACCTAAGATTTCTACTTCACTGTATATATAGATATCCTATGAAATTACTAGATGGGTACTGTCATGGTACTGCAAAGTTCCATACGGGGGCCAAATGGCAGCCATCTTGGTCAGGGAGAAATCCAAAACCAGTCGAATTGAAATGAATGGCAGTAGAGGCATACAGTAGGTGATGCATTTCCTGCTTTTACTTCTGCAAGAAAATAAAAGTAAGGCATATCAGAAGTTGTGTAATGGAATTATAGTCAATCTAAAATATTGCAATATAATTATAAATACATTTAATACAGGTTTAATACCAATTTTATGAAGAAATAGCCTCCCAAATATATGTAAACAGACCATACATGTATCAGATTTAGTTTTCTTGGAAAGCTGTGAGTGCTATTATATAATACAATATCAGTACTTGTTGCATTTACAACTTGTCTAAGTCCTATCATCAACTGATTTCAGCCAGCGTATTGCTGTGGATTGACTGCGTTGTTTGAATGGAATGTTGGCATATTGGCAGTTCATTAGAAAAATGAATTGAATCATTCCTCTAAAACTGGCTGGCTAGCTGTCCTGTAGGTTTTCATTTTACTTTACTAAAGTAGTACACCTGATTCTATTACTTAGCTGGTTGATAAACTGAACCAGTTTAGTTACAACTGGGGTTGAAATGAAAACCTACATGAGGGAATAGCTCTCCTGGAACAGGGTTGGCCAGCCCTGGCATAGATAAATAAAGGAGAATAACCATTACTCATATTGACCACTAGAAGCTGCTATAAAACCGAAAATCAACTTTATTGTGACAATATCACAAGCATAATATGGCATGACAAGTTTAAGGTGTGTGTGTGTTGTTGTTTGAGAGTAGACAATGTTGTAATGGTATTGTTAAGAAAAAAACACCTCACAAATCCATTCCAATTTCTTGTCACACCTAAAGTAATTCCATGCGTGTAGAGGAATATTTTGTACACCTCCATACATCATAGCACAGTCCTTCTCTCCAGTGGCAGAATCAGGTTCTGACCACCACCAGAACCTACAGGGTAAACACCAGTCATACAGTTAGACTCGATGGTAAAAACATCATCCTGAAAAATATCAATGTTTTCAACTTTAATTGTTCAGAGCCTTTTCATAAGAGTAGTTGTATATATTACGCTTTGGTGAGTGGTGTGCCGTCCACCCATTTCCAGGTCCCCTGTGTCCCTCTGTCCGTCAGACCAATCCAGATCCATCGATCAAATGTAGTGAGAAATACCTTTGTTGAGAAAGATATACAGTACCAGTCAAAAGTTTGGACACACCTACTCATTCAAGGGTTTTTCTTTATGTTTACTATTTTCTACATTATAGAATAATAGTGAAGACATCAAAACTATGACATAACACATATGGAATCATGTAGTAACCAAAAAAGTGTTAAAAAGTAACCACCCTTTGCATTTTTTTGTCCATTAAAATAACATCATATTGATCAGAAATAACGGGTGGACATTGTTAATGTAAATTACTATTGGAATCGGCAGATTTTTAATGGAATATCTGCATAGGCGTACAGAGGCCCATTATCAGGCCGCCTTTCGTTCCAGTACTCTGCTGCCTGTGACTGGAACGAATTGCAAAAATCGCTGAAGTTGGAGACTTTTATCTCCCTCACCAACTTCAAACATCAGCTATCTGAGCAGCTAACCGATCGCTGCAGCTGTACATAGTCTATTGGTAAATAGCCCACCCATTTTCACCTACCTCATCCCCATACTGTTTTTATTTATTTACTTTTCTGCTCTTTTGCACACCAATATCTCTACCTGTACATGACCATCTGATCATTTATCACTCCAGTGTTAATCTGCAAAATTGTAATTATTCGCCTACCTCCTCATGCCTTTTGCACACAATGTATATAGACTCCCCCTTTGTTTTCTACTGTGTTATTGACTTGTTAATTGTTTATTCCATGTGTAACTCTGTGTTGTCTGCTCACACTGCTATGCTTTATCTTGGCCAGGTCGCAGTTGTAAATGAGAACTTGTTCTCAACTAGCCTACCTGGTTAACTAAAGGTGAAATAAAAAAATAAAATAAAATCAGCAACCATCACTCCTATGTTCCAATGGCACATTGTGCTAACTAATCCAAGATTATCATTTTAAAAGGCTAACTGATCATTAGAAAACCCTTTTGCAATTATGTTAGCACAGCTGAAAAATATTGTTCTGATTAAAGCAATAAAACTGGCCTTCTTTAGACTTGTCGAGTATCTGGAGCATCAGCATTTGTGGGTTCGATTACAGGCTCAAAATGGCCAGAAACAAAACGCTTTCTTCTGAAACTTGCCAGTCTATTATTGTTCTGAGAAATTAAGGCTGTTCCATGCGAGAAATTGCCAATAAACTGTAGATCTCGTACACGTTGTGTACTACTCCCTTCACAGAAGAGGGCAAACTGTCTCTAACCAGAATAAAAAGAGGAGTGGGAGGCCCCGGTGCACAATTGAGCAAGAGGACAAGTACAGTGGCTTGTGAAAGTATTCACCCCTTGGCATTTTTCCTATTTTGTTGCCTTACAACCTGGAATTAAAATTGATTTTTGGGGGGTTTGTATCGTTTAATTTACATGACATGCCTACCACTTTGAAGATGCAAAATATTTTTTTATTGTGAAACAAATAAGAAATAAGACATAAAAACAGAAAACTTGAGCATGCACAACCATTTCAACCCCCCCACCCCCTCCAAGGTCAATACTTTGTAGAGCCACCTCTATCTATCTCTTAACATTTTTCATTGCTTTATTGGCATGACATAACAATGTACATATTGCCAAAGCATACGTTGGAAATGGAATGATTTATTGACTATATTAACATCAATGACAATCATTAGCAAAAATAACCAATGGTGGGGGGGATGGTGTCGTATTTAAAAATAGAAATCAGTAAGAAAATAAACATACATACAATGGACAATAGCGTTAACAGTAACAACACAATGGCATAGAAGACAAGCGCAGATTGGTTGATCTCATGGCAGGCAGCAATGTAGTGCCCTGCCAACCCACAGTTCTCTGCATTCCCCCCAACAGGATGGGAAGCTTCTTGTCATCTGAGGTCTTGAAAGACTTCAGTTTTGATTTCAAAGTGATTTAATAACTGTCACGACTTCCACCGAAGTCGTTTCCTCTCCTTGTTCAGGCGGTGTTCGACGGTCGGCGTCACCGGTCTTCTAGCCATCGCCAATCCACTTTTCATTTTCCATGTGTTTTGTCTTGTTTTCCTACACACCTGGTTTCCATTTACCTCATTAAGTGTTGTGTATTTAACCCCCTGTCCTTGTATGGAATTTGGAATTGTTTGTTTGTAAGTCTTCGTGCACTATGTTACTGGTGCATGTCGGGTTTTGTACCCATGTAGGTTCTTTTTTTATTGCCGTTGGTTTTGAAATGAAACTGCTCCAGCTGTTACCTATTTCTGCTCTCCTGCGTCTGACTTCACTGCCACCAGTTCCCTAACCCTTACAACAACATATGTTTTCCCTCGAATACACTCTCTCTTACCTGTTCATCTTCGCTGTTTACGATCACCAGGTCTGCTCCTCTGTTCAGACAGTCCTGTCTGGCATAATCCCAGGTGTTCACCTCAGTAGAGATGTAGTAACAGCTGCAGCCAAACCTCTGCCATCCTTCCGTACAGGTTTTCGCTGTTAACTGAACTTTAACAACACATCGCATTGCAAAAAAAATCAATTTCAGAACCTATACATCTAGTTATCTTTATTATGTTAGAAATATTATTATTTAGGCCGAGGCTACGAATACAGGGTTTTCGCCCTTGCCCATGTCCTACCCTTTAAAGATTATTTCTCAAATGGTAATGATCCGAATCACGCTCTGCGCATATGTTGTACACACACGTGTGTTTCACTTTCCTCACCCTCTTCTGAACCATCAACCAATTTGATCATATGATGATGTAGCCTATGTCTCTGCCTCATATTTCTGATCAGTTGAGATTTGAACGAACTTTCCCAAAATATATGACGTTCTAAAAATATATTTGAAGGCTGCATCATTCTGTCTGTTGTAGTGGATATTGCCACAACTAGCACAAACAGGACGCAGTCTTCAGATTGCACTGGGGAAAAAACAAGTAGCGTTTTGAGTGAGATGTAAGCATTATAGTTATGCTGACATATAGCCAGCAGTCTGCCTTCTGTTCAGCCAATGCTTACAATGGTGACGATGAAAGAATAACATTACAATCGCTATTGAATGCCTGTCTGTTTCTTGTATGTTTAATATACTGTGGAAACCACACAAAAATTGCCTAAATAGCTGCATATTATTCCCGTCCTGAAAAAAAATGAAATTGCTAAACAAACTGTTTGTGTCATACTTATGTTTGCAATGGCCTACTGTTCCAACAGACAAAGACCTACGCTTGTTCAAGCTGTTATGTGTACAAGCGGCAGTGGAGTCACCGAGCAGCAATTGAACGCAGGTAGGCTAGTGGATCCCGCATGCGCAGAATTCTCCGTATTTTTTAGCAACAGCAAATTGGGTTCCAGAAAATCCAGAACTGCAGTCACTACATATTATTTATTGATGTTTATTACATAGGAAAATATGATTATTTTTTATATTTTTTAAAATAACAGATCTGTTGTTGAACATATTAGCAGCATATCCAGAGACCAAAAAGGTGAACAGAAAACACAGTTATTTACAAAGGTGAAATCACAATGAATTTAATCAATATTCTACAAAGAAAATAAATATCAACTCATTGACCAGAAAGCAAATTCTTAAGATTGTCTTTGTCAGTCTATAGGTTGGCAATGTGAACGTGATCTAAAAACGAATGAAGCAATGGTTGCTTTCTAAACCATTTCATACTTGTTACCTAGAAATAAATGATAAGCACAATTGTACTTGTCAAACTTACAGGAGACTGACAGGCCAATGATCCCAGCCAGTAGGAGAACACACAGCAGCCCCAGACACACTGCAGCAACTAGGAAGGGTCTCTTCCCTGAGCTATCAGAACCTGACCAGAGAAGGACTTTATATTAACTACAGTAATATGATCTGTCTGAATATAATATAAGGGATTATACGTACGTGTGTGCGTGTGCGCGTGTGTGCATGTGCGCGTGTGTGCGCGTGTGTGTGTGTGCATGCGCGCCCCCCTTACCTGAGTAGCCAGGTTGTGGTGTGCTTCTTGGGGTCACTTCATTCCCAGTCTGGTAGTAAGTAGACATATCTGGAGTTTCACACATGGACTCTTCAAAGACATAGTTATGGTTGTCAACTCCAAACGGTTCCCCCGAAAACATCTTCATTGGTCCCTGGACATCTCCACGGTTACCACTGTCTCTGTAAGCTATTTGTGACGATGGACAGGGAACTATCATACCAGGAAGATCCATAGAGGGAAAATGGAAAACAAAGGCTAGCTGTTGACATATTAATATCGTACGTAACAAGCAAACTCAGGGTGTTTCCAGAACTCCTTTAACAAACAGATTCTTGTTGGATGGGACAGAGTCAATGAAGACGTCAAGTGGACACATGGTCGTGGGAACAGATCAGACACGGAATTAAACATATTACATGTTTATTACAAGACTATAAAATAGTTATTACAAGTTGCAGGGACTCATGTGGATAAGCATGAAAGGCTGTATACAAACTCCTAAATTCAGGAGCTTACTTAAAGGGATTGTTCACCCAAATGACTAAAGTACACTCTGGTTTCCTTCCCCTGTAATCAGTCTATGACAAGGTATGACAGCAATCTATGCTTTGGTTTCCAGTCGCTAACCAGTTGCTAACGTTTTTGCATTTCTGGCACAAATCTCATTAAAGTCATGGTCAAACATTAGCATTTGGAAACAGTGCCAGAGGTAATGAACCAAAACATGGATGGCTGTCATACCTTGTCCATGGACTGCTTACAGGGTAAGGAAACCAGTATGTTATTTTGCAATTTGAGTGAACTATCCCTTTAATGCACCTAGTTGTAGGTTTTAATTTAGGTTAGGTACACAATGGATAGATTCCGTGGAGAGATATCACACATCACTCAGTTAGTTTAGTTGAACACAGCAAACAGTGAACCAGGCCCACAGGCAAATACAATATAACTGCAGAAAGTAAACCTCAATGGTCAAATATTAGCTTCCCCTTCAAATGCACAGACAGATTATAATACATCATATCAATCCAATCACCGCTTGTGCATTCTACTTTGTTGGCCTCCAAGCTGTCACACCAAGGAAGCAACCAACAATATTCTTTACTTTACTCTTAGTTTATCAACATGCTCATCTAACAATTCACTAAAAACTCAACTGTTCCAGTTGGCAGCTTGGAGTCCAGCAGCAGCTTCTCCCTGATCCAGCTTGTGTCCAGAGCACACAATGTGCTCTACTTTTATAGGAAGGGGAACAGGTCTGCTTAATCACTTTGTTAACCTGAAAGTAACCAGACAAAGGGAATCTATCCAGCAGCATATTCAATGCAATAGCAACAAAGGGCTATCTTCACCCTGATACACTCCCCCTGTCCTTTCAGCTTCCTGCAGTTTTGTTTACTCTGTACATCAACATGTTCAGGAGCTCCAGGACTACAAACATGGGTCATTATAATATCCATACAATAGATTTTAAGGGTTGGGTAGGCTTAACCAGTGAGGACGCAATGGCAAAAGACACCACCGGGGCTCTCATCTCTCTTAATGAATCCGATTGGTCGAGGAGTTTTTGAGTGACAGCTGGTTGAACCACTGAAAAGGTCCTTGATTATCTTTTGGGACCCATGTAGGAGATCAACAGCCAAATATGAGCATTTGATATTGTGTTCATACTGTATGTAACTCGACAACAAAGACTGACTGTCAAAGATAATAAAGTAACTTGATTGGTGATACAGTAAACTCCTGATCCAGTGTGCTGAATGTAAATATGGTTCGGGACTGTTGAGAATCTTTGCACTAAATCGAAGCATGAAAATATGTAGCAGTTAAGAAGAATATACTTGAGTGACCTCACTGCCAGTCTTGTCAACTTGAACTGTTAGAGCCTTATTTCCTGCACAAACCTTCAAAATAGTCGACAGGTCTACCATCTCTTCTGTCTGGTACTACAGTGGGGGCCTAAAATTAGTGACACCCGTGATAAAGATGAGCAATAACGACAGTGTAAAATAAATAATTTAAATACTGAGCTATATTGTATGCTCAAAAAAATTGCACAATTATATTATTTCATACTAATACAATTGCTCAGAGAAATATATTTTGTTTAACAAGTAATGTTTATTTGTCTCAAAAAGGTAAGGGTCAAAATGATTGACTCCCCTAAAGATTCTACCCAATAAAGTAGTCCAAAGTATTTTTGACTACTTTATAGTATTTGGTCCCATATTATTTCATACTAATACAATTGCTCAGAGAAATATATTTTGTTTAACAAGTAATGTTTATTTGTCTCAAAAAGGTAAGGGTCAAAATGATTGACTCCCCTAAAGATTCTACCCAATAAAGTAGTCCAAAGTATTTTTGACTACTTTATAGTATTTGGTCCCATATTCTTAGCATGCAATGACAACATCAAGCTTGTGACTCTACACACTTGTTGGATGCATAAGCAGTTCGTTTAGGTTGTGTTATAGATTCTTTTGTGCCCAATAGAAATGAATGGTAAATAATGTATTGTGTCATTTTGGAGTCACTTTTATTGCAAATAAGAATAAAACATGTTTCTAAACACTTCTACATTCATGTGGGTGCTACCATGGTTACGGATAATCCTTGTTGTTTACAAAGCGTGTGACAAATAAAATGAGATTTTGTGTATTTTTCTCTCTGTTCTAGAAACCACTATCACTGAGAATTTCACTAGTCCACTTCCTGGCTGATGTGTGTGTGTGTGTGTCTTGAGTGTAGTAATACATGTGTGAACTGTGTATCTGTCTC